>NC_051312.1:142356676-142651138 GCF_015220235.1 Choloepus didactylus | reverse complement strand
ACACAAAGAAAGTATCAGAGCATATGATCATAGAGATGAAAAGTAGAGTAAGGGTTTTGAGAAGTGGGGAAAGGGGCAATGGGGAGTTAAGAAATGAGTATAGGGTTTCTGTTGGGGTGAACGGAAACTTCTAGAAAGGGATGGTGGGAAGATGATAGCATTGCAATGTCCTAAATATGATTAATCCCACTAATGGAATGCTAGGATGGGTGTGCAATGGGAAGATTTAGGCTTGTATATATGTTTCCACAATTGAAAAAAAAAAAGTCTAGATGATAATTAAATGCCAAGGATGATCCTGGATGGGATCTGAGGATGGAGGAGAGGAGGCTCAAAGGGACACAAATGGGACATAAGGAAAGAAAAAAAAGAAAATATAGAATGTAAGCTTTGTATCAAGGTTGAATTCTTGAACTTCTTAGCTGCGTTTAATGGGATTGCATAAAGAGTGTTCTTGTTCATGGGGAATGTATATGTGAATTATAGTGTTTTTTCAAGGATGTGTGCAGCTTGCAGTAGATGATCGATGATAGGAGGGAGAGAGGGAGGGAGGAAAGAAACAAAGAAATGGTGGTGTGAGGATGTTAAAGGTGGTGGATCGGGGTATTGGGGGAGGGGGATCAGGGTATGCTGGAGTTCCATGTAGCGGGTTTCTACTGTTTTTGCAACTGTTCCTGTAAGTGTGAATTTATCTCAAAATAAAATTTCTTATTAAAAAAAAAAACAAAAAAAACCCAATAGAGTTAAGAAAACCAAAAGTTGGTTCTTTGACAACCCCTTAGCTATAATGACAAAGATGAAAGAGAGAAGCATTATGTTTGAGTGTGTGTGTGTGTTTGTGTGAGATAGAGAATATGAAGAGAACATTCTAGCCCTAGTGGGAGGGGGAGCACAGGAGCATCAGAGAGATGTAAGGAAGGTCGTTGGACTATCAAATTTCGAGATAGTTGGTCAGAATATAAGGTCAGAGAAAAGCTACGGGAATATATATAGATTAAGTCCTTTTGCATTAGTCTAATCTGATGACATCAGAACAGATCTTCGTTTTATGCTTTCTAAGTTCTCTACCTGAAGGTACACACAGAAGCAGACTTTGATTCTAATACTCAGGGAGGGGGCTCCACACAGGTTTATTCCTGGAACACCAGAGGATTAGAACCCAAAGACGACAGCAACCAGGTTGGAATGAAAATAACACTTGACTCTGTAGGATTAGATTATTTACTTTAAATTAGTTTAGGCACAATTTATCTAAAAACAACAAAAACACATTATGCCTTTGGGTTTAAAAATGCCTGACATTTTTCCTCCTAAGGGATTCCTTTGAATTTTTTTTTTCCTTAAAATTTCCTGGTTCAGATGATCAACTTCATTTGATACCATATTAAATGTCATTTTTTCTCTTAAAATAGCTTTTTCACAAAAGAAATGTTACAAGCACATTGTAAAATAATGAAAACTATGCAGAAAAAGTAATGAAAAATAAAAATTGCACCAATTCGTGTTACTCATTTTTAATGCTTAGGTTCATCATGATAACAGAAAACCAAGATATAAATATTCACAATCTTTTTCCTACTTCTACCTGCTTTCTGTCTTTGCTTGCCCTTCCCCAGCTCTGGAATTACTGTGTGGGGTGAGGAGAGAACTGGATAAGCATGGAAGGAAAGGTTAATGGAAAATGGAATGGGCTGAGAAAAATAAAATAATGTAGAAAATAAAATGAGGAAAATAAAAAAGAAGTTACAGAAAGAGTTCTGAAAAGGAAAAACTATTGTCAACATTGACTAAGAGGAGGGCTTTTGGAGCGCTTGAAGAAAGGAATAACAAATAACATGGGGTTGCTCTTTTGCATTGGAGGTATTGAAAGGATTTTAAGAAGTGCCATGTGAGTGTGCATGTTATAAGCATGTGTTTTAAGTAAAATCTAGTATCTTATTTTGGGTGCATTACTAAAGTGTTAGATACAGAAAAGACACAAAATCTTTGGAGAGGTTTATTGTTTGTTTGTTTTTTGTGCATGAGGCAGTCTGTACTGATTTAGGAGGACAAAAAAAACCTCTCAAGTTCATTCAAGTTTGGGGTTTTATGTATCTTCAGTTTTATTCAAAATCACAAATATATGGAAGTTAAACATCAAACTCTTAATGAATGGGTCAAAGAAGAAATTGCAAGAGACATCCTTAAATATCTTGATAATGAATGAAAATGAGAACACAGCATATCAA
This sequence comes from Choloepus didactylus, assembly GCF_015220235.1. Classification (NCBI taxonomy): domain Eukaryota; kingdom Metazoa; phylum Chordata; class Mammalia; order Pilosa; family Megalonychidae; genus Choloepus; species Choloepus didactylus. The sequence goes on along the minus strand of NC_051312.1, from coordinate 142,648,910 downwards.
AATTTATGGGATGCAGTGAAGGCAGTGCTGAGAGGGAAATTTACAGCCTTGAATGCATACAATAAAAAAGAAGAAAGACATAAAATCAAAGACCTAACTGCACATCTGGCAGAAAAAGAAAAGCAAACAAATCCCAAAGCAACAGAAGGAAAGAAATTACAAAGATTAAAACATAAATTAACTCAAAGTGGATCACAGATGTAAATGTAAGAAAAAAAAAGGATAGGTAAATGGATTAAAAGCATTTGAAAAGGTGTCTGACATCACTGTTATTAGGGAAATGCAATGAGATATCATTTCATACCGACCACAATGGCCACTTTTAGAAAGAAATAAACAACAAACAGAAAACTACAAGTGTTGGAGAGGATGTGGAAAAACAGGAACTCATTCATTGCTGGTGGGAATGTAGAATGGTGTAGCCGTTGTGGAAGACAGTTTGGCTGCTCCTCGGGAAGCTAAGTATAGACTTACCATATGATCTGGCAGTCCTGCTAATGGTTATATACCCAGAAGAACTGACAACATGGTTTCAAACAGATGTTTGCACACCATTGTTCATAGCAGCGTTAGTCACAATTGCCAAAAGATGAAAGCAACCCAAGTGTCTATCAGCTGATAAATGGATAAACAGATGTGGTATGTAACTACAATGGAATATTATTCAGCTATAAACAGTAGTGAAGCCCTGATACATCTGACAACATAGATGAATCTTGAAGACATTATGCTAAAGTGAAATAAGGCAGACACAAAAGGGCAAATATTGTATGATTTCACTGTTATTAAGTAATTATATTAAGCAAACTCATAGAGTTAGAATCTAGAATATAGGTTACCAAGAGGTAGAATGGGGAGTTGATGCTTAATTTGAACAGATTTTCACTTAGGCTGATGATAAAGGTTTGGAAATGGATGGTGGCAATATTAGCAGATTATTGTATGTGTAATAAATACTACTGAACTCTATAGGCGAATGTTATTTAAAAAGGATTCATTTGGATGTAAATATTACTAGAATAAAACCCTACCCCAGAGAACATGTTATATGTTAAAGATACAAAGATGAATTGCACATAGGTCCTACTTTGTTTAGAAGATAACATCTATAATAGATATCTGGGAAAAGATCCTTTTAGGAAGGAGTGATAGCCAATGCAAAGCTCCTAAGGTGATCCTCTTGATATGTATGAAGAACAGTAAGGGGCCTATTGTGGCTAGAATGAAAGGAGTTGGGGAGAGAGTCATAGAAGTTGAGGGTAGAGAAGCAGCAAGGAGCAAGACCCAGTTGGATCTTGTTGGCCATTGTGAAACTTGTTCATTTTCCTCTGTATTAAATGAAGCATGGGACTTTAAGGCACAGTCTGACTAATTTTAAAAAATGACTGTGGTTGCTGTGTTGGAAACAGATTGTCAGGGACAGTGGATAAAGCAGGGAGCTAATTAAGATGCCTTTGTAGTAATGCAGTAACAACAGTCTCAAGTCAAGGTGGTAACACTGAAGCTAAGACATTTTCAAATATGGAAAAAAATGTAGATATATTCTACATTTTAAGACATTTGTTTGGCAAAAAATACCTTAAGCAAATCAGTAGACTGATAGTAGGTAGGGAAAAAATACAGTTTAAATGCAGGCAGTGGACACTGGGTCAGTAGTCATCATGTGCTACAATAGGACAGGAAGTGAAAAAAACAACCCACAGAAAAATAGGAAAAGGACATAAATAGGCAAGTTGCAGAGAAGCAAATTCACATGGTTTATAAGTTCATGAAAAGATGTTCAAGCTCAGGAATAGGAAGGGGAATGGAATTTAAAGTAAGTGTGACAAAGTATTTACACCTTTCAGATGGACACACCTTTAAACAAAACCAGTATCACTTTTGGTGGTAGAAATGCTGGGAAAAGGAAAGGTAGTTTCATACCTTGCTTGTGGGAATGTGAATTATTAATGACCTTTGAGAAAACCATACTAAGCTGAAAGACAGTGTTCTGGTAATTTATCTCACTGAAATAGAAGTATTGGTATGTAAAGATATATGTGTAATCATAATTTTGTCAGCCTTGTTTTTAATGGTAGGAAACTGGAAAGGGTGAATTTATATCAATGTGGAGTGATTGGATAAGTTATGATATAGCTACAATATCTAATATTGGAGAGATTTCAGTGAAGTATTGATAAATGACAAAATCAAGAGGTTGAAAAATCTGTTCTTTTAAAATTCCCTATAAATATAATTGGTTAGATGGCCAAGTCAGAAAACATGAGAGTGGGTGTACTATGTTATAAACATGAATAATGGGGGTGATGGGATGGAAAGTGGCTGAATAGATTAAATCTAAAGATTAGAAAATATGCATAGATGTGTGCTATAAATTAACATTAAATATGTATAGGAAGGTGTGTGTGTGCATGTTATATGCTTTTGAGAGATATGTCAATTAAGTCATTAGCTAGGTGTTAGAGATTGTAGCTAAAAGTCAAACCAGCACTATTAGAAGGAAAAGAGAAAAGATTTCTACCTCTTTTTCCCTAAGGGGATATGCAGTCCTTGATATGAAATTTTGAGTAGAATAATGAGCTTCCCAAAAGGCTCCCAGATAAAAGCATCTTCATCTATGTATAAACAATTTCATAATTCTGTTTTCCCTATAGGATTTGAATTATGGAGGGTCTCCTAGGTAAGATTCCACATCAAACCTCTGAGACCTTGATGCTCCAAAATAAATAATTTACGTCATTCTACTTGTTACTGCATAGAAAACAAAGGGTGTTATTCAGATTCGTTTTATAGGTTAATGATTACCTCTAGAAAAAGATCATAATTAAGTATCATGATCTTTATCTGAGTGATTCTCAGAAAAATTCAATGACTGAGATTTATAAATGCCCTGAGCCTCTCCACACAAAAGGAAGAGGAGAAATTTTAATTCAGGGCTAATATTTTGAATAGCAACAGTTATTTCTCTTTGGAAAACAATGGTGGAGAGAAAACCAGGACAGTTCTGATGCCTTAGTTGGAAGAAAGGTGAGCACTGAACACTTTGTGTTTTTATACCCTTCAAAACCCAGAGCTATGAAGAGTTAATGGATCTTTCTGCTTTCTCCAGTTCTGAACCTGAAGTGTGGATGGTTGAAGGGTCTATGTGGGAGGAAAGTAGAGGTTAGAAGTACGGCTGCGTTTGCAATGCCTCCATTCCCTTTGCCCCTTAGAGCATTTCCTATGAAGGGTGTCCAGTTTCCATTCCTGATTTAGTGACTTTTTTGTTTTGCATCCTCTGGAAGCCAAGGGCATCTCTGAGACTGACTCCATAACTGCTATGGCCCGACTGTTTATGGTCCCCACCCTATGCAGCATCTAATCTGGATTGGTGGCCAGTACAGGGTAGCTGAAGCAAAGTGAGTAAATTCAACAAACATAAACTAGAGTTAGGAAGGGAATAAACTTCATTAATGGCAAGTTGAAGGAGAGAAAAGATGAGAAATCCATGCACTTCTTCCTCCTTTGTCCCATCTCTCCCAGTGTTAGCTGGTGCTCTGCTCGTGCCTCCTACGCACCTGACCTCCTTGTCCAAGCAGAGCCTGATCCAGCTCTGTGTAATAGTTAACTCCAGCTAAATCTCTGGGCTTCTTAGCTCCAGGAAGGGATAGGATATGGTCTTGCATGAGAAAACCGTATTCTGCCTCAAATGTGACCCTACTTCCCTATCTTCACAGATCCCATTGGAAGAGAATGGATATTGGAAACAGGTCATTAGTGACAGAGTTTATCCTTCTGGGTTTAACAGAATACTCAAAGATCAAGCTCCCCCTCTTCTTCCTCTTCCTAGGAATCTACATTCTCACTGTGGCAGGCAACCTAGGCTTGCTCATTCTAATTGGACTGAATCATCACCTCCACACTCCTATGTACTACTTCATCTTTAATTTGTCCTTTATTGATCTATGTTATTCTTCTGTCATCACCCCAAAATTGTTGGTAAACTTTGTGTCCATAATGACCATCATCTCCTATGGAGGATGCATGACTCAGCTCTTTTTCTACTGTTTCTTAGTCAGTGCAGAGTGCTATGTGTTGACAGTGATGGCCTATGATCGCTCTGTGGCCATCTGTAGGCCCCTGCTTTACACGGTCACCATGTCCCCTCAGGTCTGTTCTATGCTGACTGCGATTGTGTATGTGGTGGCATTCATTGGTGCCTGGGCCCACACGGGCTGCATGCTGAGACTGACCTTCTGTAATGCCAACACCATCAACCACTACATGTGTGAAATCCTTGCCCTCCTGGAGCTCTCCTGCACCAGCACTCACATCAATGAACTGGTGGTTTTCATCATTGTGGGCTTTGCTATTGGTGTGCCCATCCTCACCATCATTGTCTCTTACAGTTTCATCATCTCTAGCATCCTCCACATTCGCTCCACTGAAGGAAGGTCCAAAGCCTTCAGCACTTGTAGCTCACATATTGTTGTTGTTTTTATTTTCTTTGGGTCAGGATCATTCATGTACCTTCATCCTTCTTCTGTTTTGTCCATGGACCAAGGGAAAATGTCCACTGTGTTCTATACCATTGTGATACCCATGCTTAATCCTCTGATCTACAGCTTCAGGAACAAGGAGGTTAAAGTTGCCATCAAGAAAAGCTTGAGTAGAAAAACATTTTCCTGAGTTGAAGCTGTATTAATTATGGTAAGAGAACAGAGATATCTCTTCATCTTGTTTTGTTTCCCGCTTACAGAAAAAAGTGAGGTATAATTGAATCAGCATTGGATTTGGAATCAGAAGTCCTGGGATAAAGCTCTGTAAAATAGGTACGTGGTATTATCAAGATTTTCAGGAAGAATAAGTTAATGAGGATAAAATGCATAGCGCAGTATTTGGGGCCTTTTCCACTTGCACACTTTTCCACAAGCTCTCCCTCAGTCTGAACACCCTTCCATACCCTCTTCCTTTTTCTTGCTCAATCTATCCATCCTTCAATGTTAAGTTACTGAGAACTCCTGGGAAGTCTTTCCTTGAAAGAAAGACCAGGTTAGGAGACCTTCAGGAATGTTCTCATAACATTCTGTGCCTACGCTGTTGTGCCTACTGCACTTTATTGAAATTCCTTTTCTCCTTCAGTAACTCCCCCACTTGAATATGGGCAGAAACTGTATTGTTCACCCTGCATCTCTTGCACCTAGCACTGTCCCTAATTCCTTAACTTGGAGCAAGCACTTAAAGATTAAATTTATATGTTGATTCTACTTACTTCAATTATGAGAAAATTTTAAGAAACTCATTTGCAGGAAAATGGTCACTTTTATACAAATGAGTTTGTTTTTTTAGAAAGACTTATGGTTTTTCCACTTTGGCTTTTCAAAAATGCTGAGGGAATTAGTTGGCAATATTATAGAGTATATGTGTGATTCACTTGTGTTTTCTTTTGCCTAACCTTCTTTGAAGATACACATTGCTCATTGAACAGTGCTGCTTCCTCCATGGTTATATTTAATTTTCTTTTCCTAGAACACTGTTGTTACTAGTTTCTATCCCTATATGTTATCTATTAATGCTTCAGATATCAGCTGAAGGGAAGCCCTGGGTAATCCAAATTGCAACATTTAGATGCTCTTATTTTGTGTTGCTTAGAGTGGAGCACTTGGTCCTGACGTAAACTAAAGCTCACAATAATTACAATTTTCACATTTTGTAGTTACTTGATTGTCTGTCTTCCCTGCTAGATTTTCAGTACTGTGAGGACAGGACCCCCATGTATCCTATTCACTGTCACATTGCCAGTGCTTAGCATAGTGCCTGGCAGTTAGTAGGGGTTCATTAAATATTGAAGGAATAAATGATTGCTTGGTGCTATAACTACATTTTGAGTGAGAAAGAGGGGATGTTTGGATAGAAGAGTTACTCAAAGAATTGTACCACTTACCCTTTCCAAAATAATTTCTGTAATATTTTTTTTGTCATATAATACAATATATTAGTAAGGACAGAAAACAACAGCACTGCAAAGAATCCTATATTCCTCACTTATATCACCCTCTCATACACATTTAACTTTTGTATATTGCCTTTGTTACATTGAATGGAAGCATATTGGAATGTTACTGTTGACCATAGACTCCAGTTCTCTCTGATTATGTTTTTTTCCCCAGATACCATCCGTTTTTCCACAGTCTGCATGGTTGACATTCATTTGTTCTCCCACATGTGAGAACATTGTAATATTTTTACATTTAGTTACACTCATTGGCTGCTCCAGTTTTTGCCAAGTTATACAGTCCCAGTTTCCATCATCTATCATTACCACTGGTGTCAGACATTCCCCATCCCACCTTTTTCAGCTTTATTCACAGACATCTTTGTTCAGTGTACTTACAATATTGTGCTACCATCACACCATATTATGCTATCTATTTCTGGATCTATACAATCATTCCTACTGAACATTCTGTAGTCCTTGAGCATCAAATGCCTGATCTCTACCCTCTTTCTATCTCCTGGTAGCCTGTGTTATCAGCTTTTAACTCTCAAAGTTTGCTCATTAATGCTAGTTCATATTAGTGAGACCATACAACATTTGTCTTTTTGTTTCCGGCTAACTTTGCTCAACATAATATCCTCAAGGTTCATCCACGTTATTATGTGTTCCATGTCTTTGTTCTGTCTTACAGCTGCATAATATTCCATCGTGTGTGTCCCATAATCTGTTTATCCATTCGTCCTTTGGACATTTGGGCTGCTTCCATCTCTTGGCAATCACGAATAATGCCGCAGTAAACATTGGTTTACAAATGTCTGTTTGTGTCTTAGCTTTCAGTTCCTTTGAGTATATGCCTAGCAATGGTATAGCTGGGTCATATGGCATATCTATACTTAGCTTCCTGAGGAATCTCCACACTGTCTTCCAGAGTGGTTGTACCATTCTACATTCCCAACAATGAATAAGTGTGCCTCTTTCTCCACATCCTCTCCAGCACTTGTAATTTTCTTTTCTTTCTTTTTTATTTTTTGGATAATGGCCATTCTGGTAGGCATAAGATGATATCTCATTCTGGTTTTGATTTGCATTTCCCTAATAGCCAGTAAAGTTGAGCATTTTTTCATATGTTTTTCAGCCATTTGTATTTCCTCTTCAGAAAAGTATCTGTCCATGTCTTTTGGCCAATTTTTAATTGGGTTGTTTGTCTTTCAGTTCTTGAGTTGTAGAATTGGTTTATATATTTGGGATATTAAACCCTTATCTGGTATGTGGTTTCCAAATATTGTCTCCCATTGTGTAGGCTGCCCTTTTACTTTTCTAACAAAGTCTTTTGATGTACAAAAGTGTTTGATTTTGAGGAGATCCCATTTTACTATTTGTTCTTTGATTGCTCGTGCTTTGGGTGTAAGGTCTAGGAAACCACCTCCTACCACAAGATCTTTAAGATGTTGCCCCACATTTTCTTCTAAGAGTCTTATGGTCTTAACACTTATGTTTAGGTCTTTGATCCAATTGGAATTAATTTTTGTATGAGGTGTGAGGTAGGAGTTCTCTTTCATTCTTTTGGAAATGGATATTCAATTCTCCAGACACGATATACTGAAGAGGCTGCTCTGTCCCAGTTGCTTTGGCTTGACTGCCTTATCAAAGATCACTTGTCCATAAATGTGAGAGTGAATTTCTGAACACACAGTTCGATTACATTGGTTGGTATAGCTATCCTTATGACAGTACCATGCTGTTTTGAGCACTGTAGCTTTGTAATAAGCTTCAAAATCAGGTAGTGTGAGACCTCCCATTTCATTCCTCTTTCTCAAGATATTTTTGGCTGTTCGGGTCACCTTGTCCTTCCAAATACATTTGGTTATTGGTTTTTCTATTTCTGGAAAGTAAGTTATTGTGATTTTAATTGTTATTGCATTGAATCTATGAATCAGTTTAGGTAGAATTGACATCTTAATTATAATTAGTCTTCCAATCCATAAACATGGCATGTTCTTTCATTTTTTTAGGTCCTGTTCGATTTCTTTTAGCAGTGTCTTGTAGTTTTTTTTTTTGTATAGGTCTTTTGTGGCCTTTGTTAAGTTTATTCCTAAATACTTGATTCTTTTGGTTGCTATGGTAAATGGAATTTTTTTTCTTGATTTGTTCCTCTTGTTGCACATTACTTGTGTATAAGAACACTACAGATTTTTGCATGTTGATCTAGTAGCCTACCACTTTGCTGTATTCATTGATTAGTTCTAATAGCTTTGCTGTAAATTTTTCTGGATTTTCCACATACAGAATCATGTCATCTGCAAACAGTGAAAGTTTTACTTCTTCCTTTCCAATTTGGATGCCTTTTATTTCTTTTTCTTGCCTAATTGCTCTAGCTAGAACTTTCAGCACAATGTTGAATAATAATGGTGACAGTGGGCATCCCTTTCTTGTTGACTGGTCTTAGAGGGAAAGCTTTCAGTCTGTCCCCGTTGAATATGATGTTAGCTGTGGGTTTTTCATATATTGCTTTTATCATATTGAGAAAATTCTCTTCTATTCCTATCCTTTGAAATGTTTTCATCAAGAAAGGATTTTGAATTTTGTCATTTGCCTTTTCTGCATCGATCAAGATGTTCATGTGCTTCCTTTGCTTTGATTTATTGATGTGGTGTATTGCATTAATTGATTTTCTTTTGTTGAACCAGCCTTACATACCTGGAGTAAACCCAACTTGGTCATGGTACATAATTTTAATGTGCTGCTGGATTCAATTTGTGAGTATTTTGTTGAGGATTTTTGCATTGATATTCATTAAAGAAATTGGTCTCTAATTTTCTTTTTTTGTAGTATCTTTGTTTGATTTTGGTATTAGGATGATGTTGGTTTCATAGAATGAGTTGGGTAGTTTTCCCTCCTCTCCAATTTTTTTGAAAAGTTTGAGCAGGATTGGTATTCTTTCTGGAATGCTTGGTAGAGTTTACATGTGAAGCCATCTTGTCCTGGGCGTTTCTTTTTTGGGAGCTTTTTGATGACTTATTCTGTTTGCTTGTGATTGGTTTCTTGAGGTCATGTCTTTCTTCTCAAGTCAGTGTTGGTTGTTTATGCTTTTCTAGGAAGTTGTCCATTTCATTAAGTTGTCCAGTTTATTAGCATATAGTTGCTCACAGTACTTTCTCATTATCTCCTTTATTTCTGCAGGGTCATTAGTTATGTTTCCTTTCCCATTTATGATTGCATTTATTTGCATTGGCTCCCCCCCCCCCCCTTTTTTTTCTGTTAGGCTAGCTAGGCATCCATCAATTTTGTTGATTGTCTCGAAGAACCAGCTTCTGGTTTTGTTGATTCTCTCTATTGTTTTCCTGTTCTCAGTTTCATTTATTTCTGCTCTAATCTTTATTATTTCTCTCCTTCTGTTTGCTTTGTGGTTAGTTTGCTGTTCTTTCTCTAGTTCCTCCAGGCAGACAGTTAATTCCACAATTTCTGCCCTCTCTCTTCTTTTAATATAGGCATTTAGGGCAATAAATTTCCCTCTCAGCACCCACTTTGCTGCATCCCATAAGTTTTGATATGTTGTGTTTTCATTGTTATTTGCCTCGAGATATTTACTAATTTCTCTTGTTATCTTCCTTTACCTACTGGTTTTCTAAGATTTGTTTAGTCACAGATATTTGTGAATTTTACAATCTTTTGCCTGTTAATTATTTGCAACTTCATTCCATTATGATCCAAGATAGAGTTTTTTATAATACCAATATTTTTAAATTTGTTGAGACTTGCCTTGTGACCCAACATGTGGTCTGTCCTAGAGAATGTTCCATGAGCACTTGAAAAAAATGTGTACCCTACTGTTATGGTGTGTAGTGTTCTATAAATGTCTCTCAAGTCTAGTTCTTTTATCACAGAATTCAACATCTCCATTTCCTTGTTGATCCTCTGTCTAGATGTTCTTTCCATTGATGACAGTGGTGTATTGAATTCTCCAACTATTATTTTGGAGTTATCTACTTCTCCTTTCAGTATTCTCAGTGTTTGCCTCATGAATTTCAGGGCATTCTGGCTTGGTGTATAAATATTTATGATTGCTATGTTTTATTGATGAATTGACCCTTGTATTAATGTATAGTGTCCTTCTTTGTCTCTTTTAATTGTTTGCCTTTTGAAGTCTACTTTGTCTGATATTAATATAGCTACTCCTGCTTTTTTCTGGTTGCTGTTTGCATGAAATATCTTTTTCCAATCCTTCACTTTCAGTCTGTCTTTGTCCTTGTGTCTAAGGAGAGTTTCTTGTAGACAGCATATAGATGGGTCCTGTTTTTTAATCTATTCTGCCAATCTATGTCTTTTTATTGGGGAGTTTAATCCATTAACATTTAGTGTTATACTGTAAGGGAAGTACTTTTATCATTTTGTCTTGTGGATTTTTTATGGTCATGTCTTGTTGTTTCTTCTCTCTCCTTTTACCCTTCCTGCTAATCTTCATTTCTACACTCTTCTCCAAACCTCTTTCTCCTGTCTTCTCCTATCAGCCTGTAGCACTCCCTTTAGTGTTTCTTGTAGCACTGGTCTCTTGTTCACAAACTCTTGTCTCTCTGAAAATATTTTAATCTCTCCCTGATTTTTAAAGGACAGTTTTGCTGTATATAGAATTCTTGGTTGGCAGTTCTTCTCTTTCAGTATCTTAAATATATCATACCACTGTCTTCTCACCTCCATGGTTTCTGTGGAGAAATCTGTACATAGTCTTTTCAAGCTTCCCTTGTATATGATGGATTGCTTTTATCTTTCTTCTCTCAGAATTCTCTCTTTGTCTTTGACATTGGAAAATCTGATCAGTAAGTGTCTTAGAGTAGGTCTGTTGGGATCTGTTGTTTGGGATGTGCTATACATCTTGAATCTCTAATTTTCTTTCTTTCATAAGAGTTGGGAAATTTTCAGTGGTTATTTCTTGTATTTTTCTTTCTGCCCCTTTTCCCCTTCTCCCTCTGGTACATGCACAGCATGTATGTTTGTGTGTTTCATGTTGTCACTCAGCTCCCTAAAACCCTGCTCATATTTTTCCATTCTTTTCACCATCTCTTCCTTTGTGTGTGTGAACTCAGATGTCTGGTCTTCCAATTCACTGATCCTTTCTTCTGCCTGTTGAAATCTACTATTGTATCCCTGCATTGTCTTTTTCATCTCCTCCATTATGCCCTTCATTCCCATAAGTTGTGCAACTTGCTTTTTCAATTTTATGAGTTATATGGTTATCCAGTGTCCTCCTTATATACTTCTCTTTTGCTATGTCTTCCCTGAGTTCATTGACTTGATTTTTTAATTCATTTAGATTTTTTTCAACATCTCCAATTAGTTCTTCCTTCAGTTCATTGAATTGACATAGCAGTAATTGCTTCAACTCCTGTATCTCAGTTGAACTCTTAGGTTGTTCCTTTGGCTGGTCCATATTTTCATGTTTCCTAGTATGGCTCATTATTTTAAGCTGTCTAGGCATCTGACTTTCTTGTTTAGTTTATTCTGGAGCTTCTTTTCACTCTTTTACCTAGAGTTTTCTTGTTGGCTCCCTTTGTTCTGTAACTTTTGGTGTTCAGTTCAGCTTATTCTAGACCTTTAATTTAGATTCTGTTTAGTTGATCAGAGTTTTTCACCTCTTGTTTTTCTGTTTCTTACCCTGCCTCTATGTAACCTTTTTGTCAACCCCAGTCAAGTTTTCCCAGTCCAGAGAGGCCCAAGTCTCAGGAGGAGGGTATGGAGTTTCCTTGGGAATGAGACCCTCCTGTGAGGCCTTTAGACTCTGTGCTTCACCTGTGCTGTCCAGCAGGTGGCACTTGCCAGCCCACAGCTCCCCCACCAGTGTAAGGAGGTGTGGAGCCTTTAGTTCTCCAGGTGACCCTGACCCTGTCTGGGGCATGGATGACTCAAGCTGGTTTCTGAATTCCAGCCCCTGGGATCTGAGTTCCCAAAAGGAGGGCTACCACTGGAGCTTTGCCACGCTCCCCTTTTCTTGGGACGTTACAGTGTTTAGCAAATTTTCTCCCCCTGTAGACTTACCGCTTTGTCTCTCAGAGCTATCTTAGCTCTGTTCTTGCCTGGGCCCAAATTGCAGGTCTCTGAGGCTTTCTGTAATGGGCTTCTTAGAATAATTGTTTTAGAAAAAGAGAAAAAAAAATTTTAAAACAAAAAAAGGAAGGGCCCAGTATGGACTATTTACAGTTCTTGCTGATCTAATGGGCTACCTGAAATGCTAAAAGACAAGGAGTTAAGGGCAATTAAGGAACAATCAAGAAAGCAGAGAAATGCTTTTCAGGCAAGAGCCCTTTCCCTCTGTATTTGCATATGTGCCTAACTCTGTTTGAGCAGGCCCTTCTCCATATTATGTTCACTGGAATTCCAAAAAGTCTGTTTTTATTTTTTTTTTTTGGCTGTTTTTTGCTAGCTGTGTCTCCTCTCCACCAGGCTGACTGCTCCCAGATTCTCCAATTTCTGAGTCTCAGTTTGGATTTTTTGTTGGTTGGATTTTTGTTCTCCCTCCTGGTTCCCAGCACCGATGGCCCCTCCTCCCAGGGGGTTGTGCCTGGCAGGGAGGGGTGCTGGCTTGCTGACCTTGAGAACTTACAGATTTCACTGATCTCAGCTGTTCCACACTTTTGTGAGTCTTGTATGAGGTATGTCCAACCTCAAATTCCTCTGCAGTGTCCAGTCCATGCAGTTCCTGGCTTTCTACCAATGTTCAAACCAAAGTTTAAAAATTAAAAGAAATGTTTTCTTCTCTGTGGCTCCTTACCCATTGCAGGTTATCCTGGCAACAGTTGTCTTCCAATTTACTGCATTAGCAGATGCACAGGAGTAAGGTAGAATGTACAACAGAAACTCTCCTGGAGGTGCCCACGACCCACGGCTAGTTGCACTCAAGCAGGAAACGTGCTCACTGACACCATCAGCAAAGCACCCAAACTGTAATAATTTATTTTCACCATGACTTTTCCCCTATTCTTTTGGCACAGTAATAGAAAATAAAGCTTTATTTGGTTTTACTGAGGTTGTTACTTGTGGATATGAGCAGGGCAGACTTCTCGAAGCAGAGCAGAGCAGTGAGGGAGCTTATGGTCACTGATGTTGGACCTGCCTGGGTTTGGATTTCAGCTCTGTCATTTGTTAAATATGAGAGTTTGAAAAAGTTACTTAACCCTTCTGGATCCCAGTTTCCCCCTCTCAAAATGAGAATTATATCTATTTCAAAGGAATTTTATGAATATTGTAATCCACTTGTTTTGCATTCAAGCTATGGTAAATGGAGTACAGTTCTGGATTTGCCACTATGTAGCAGTGTCATTTCCCATTCAGATTAATAACTTTCAAAATAACAGGTTTGGATGTTCAATCCAATTTCAAAATCTTGTGATAACTGTCTTAATTTCTTCATTTATACAATAATAGGGCTGGGATGAATCAAAGATTCACAACCTGGCTATGAGTCAGAATCATCCAGGGACTATTTAAAATGGTGAGCCCCTGGTTCCATCTCAGACCTACTCCATCAGAACATGTTGTGGACAGGCCTCATGAATGTCATTTAAAAAGGTTTTTCATAACATTATGACATTACTGTCTGAGTGATTGGTGATTTGAAACTTCCCATAATAATATTCTGCAATTCTAAAACTGTTATCTGGAAAGGGGCATGTGTGGGAATTTGCACATTTTACTGAAAAGGAGACTTCCTGGTGTCAGAAAAGTCAATAAATGAATTATTTATTAAGTAAAAAAAGGTAGTGCTAAAAATTGTAGTGTTAAATATTGGAGAGTGGTTGGGTGAGGTAAGCATCAGATCATTTTCTTTGTATTGAAAATCCACAACTATGGCAAGGAAAGTTTCATGGAAATGGTAGAAGAAGAAACTTGATTGCAATAGATTCAAGAGTGGCAGAGAAGAGAGCAAGCATAGAAAAGGTACATGGCTTACTCATTCAAAATATAATAGAATAATAAACCCTTGGAAACATGGAAAGCCCCAAAATAATCCTACATGCCTATAAATATTTAGAACACAAAAGAGAAAAGATTGCATTTCAAATCAATAAGGAAGTGGTAGATCATTTAATAAATAGTGCTTATGTGATGTGTTTGCTATTTAGAAAAAATATATATATAGGTACATAATTGTATTCCACATATGAAAATAAATTCCATGTGGATTAAACAATTAAATTAAAAATGAAACTTAAACCATAAAAGAGCTAGAAAATATACATGTGAATATTTATCTACTCTCAGGCAGAAGGAAAAATAAAAGGCAAAACATTTTTAAGCCAACAATAATAAATTTCTATAACGGCAACAAGAACAAATAAAAAACATTAATTTCACTCCTTGCTGTATGGTGAACTAGATACTCTGGTGGATCATCTTGGTACAAAATAACTATGTCCTGCATGAAACATAATATTCATTGAATTGTGTGCATGGGATATATGGTAAATGTCCAAGGACAATAAGAAAGGAGGATGGAAGGGAGAAAAGAGAGAAGGAAGGAAAGAAGTTAGAGAAACTTAAATAAAAATCACTGAAACTAGAGCAGCCAGATTGAACACAGACTAGAAAAATTTGGGGAAATTACTTAGACCACAACTCAGAGACAATAGAAGATAGAAAATATGAAAGGGATTGAGGATTGTGGAGTTGGGAATGGTTAGATCTCACAGTTGTCTAATTGGAGTCCTAGAAAGAGAAAATAGAGAACATTATAGAAAGAAACTATTTGAAGAGATGGTGGATGAGCATTTTCCAGGACCAATGAGAGATGTGAATCTGCAGGTAGAGGTTTATGTAGCGGGAGCAGAGCAAATGAGGGGACAATAGGCAAGAAATCCAAAAGGTAAAGGGGGATGGGCAGATCATGTAGGGATGCAGGAAGGACAGCATGGATGAAGCAGGGAAAACAAAATAAATCCATTTCTTGACATATTATTGATACTGTAGAAAAGGAAAAGGCAAGAAAATAATCTAAAAGTGGACAGAGAGGAGCCAGATCACTTTGAAAGGAATGACAAATTGACAGATCCTCTTAAAAGGGACAATAAACCAGAAAGCAGGAGAATCATTTACCCATGCATTCATTCATCCCTATGGCAAATGTTTATTATTCCTTACAGTGTTTGATGCACTAAAGATACACCAACAAATAAAACAAACCCAAAATCTCTGCCCTAAGCCTGCCTACCATGAGCAAAATAAAGTCAATTACGTAATATAAAAGGTGTTAACAATGGGGAAAAATGACTGTGTTGTCTGATCATAATGAAATCTTACTAGAAACCATTTGCAAAAAAAAAAAAACAACCTCATCTACATTTATAGATTAAAAATTAAGAATGTTTCTAAATAAACTATGGGTCAAAGGGAAGGAATAAAAATTAAGAATGTTTCTAAATAAACTATGGGTCAAAGGGAAGGAATAATATGAATATATTTCATATCAAAATGAACAGAATGCAGAAGTAGTGTATAGACAGAAATGAGAACCTTGAATACTTGCAATACAAAAGTAAAATGTATATAAGTTAGAAAATGACAAAGGAATAAACTAAAAGAAAAATAGGTGGAGATAAATACAAGTAGGAACAGAAATTAAGAACATATAGAAAAATATAATTTACAAAAACAGACTGAAAAAAAGAACTAGAAAATCTAAAGAAACTCCTTTAAATCCCAGCCATTAAATACATCAAATTTGTAGATAAAACTCACACCATGTGACAACATGGATGAACCTTGATGACATAATGCTTTGTGAAATAAGCCAGATGCTGAACAATAGCTATTGTATGATTTCACTAATATGTACCCCTAAAAAATGTAATCTCTGAGTCTTAAAATATTGAATATAGGGGACTTAGAGATAGAAGCTAGAGAAGGGAGAGCAGTTACCTAATATATACAGACTTGTTAATGAGATTGAACTTAAATGTATGGGAATGGATAGAGGTGATGATAGTTCATTAATGGTATTATAAGTAGTACTGCTGTATTGAAGGTGAATATGATTGAAAGAGGTTGTTTAAAGTTATGTATCTCACTGATAAACAGTGCAAATATAAATACGTTTTTTGCATAACTACTTCAAAGCTATGACACTGTAGAAATGTTAATAATAGAGTGGTATAGGGAGAAAACTGCCTGTTGCATGCTATGGACTATATTTAACAGGAATACCTCACTGGTACCAAACTAGAGGTAAAGAATTGCTGGGGATAAGAGTTATGGGGTGTTTTGGGTTTTCTCATTGGTGCAGCTGTGTCCATCTGTTATTTTTGTCTTGGAGCAATGAGAAAATTGAGAGTGATGATGATTGTACAGCTAAGTGAGGAAACTGTGAGACATTGCTTGTTTATTTGGATAGAATATATGTTATGTGAATATATCTCAACAAAATCTGCAGATTCAAAATAAATAAAAATAAAGACTCTACTGCTAGAGAAAGTGTGGAGAGTGATGTATACCTGTTCAGTGTTGGTAGGGTAACAAAATGGTGCAGCCCCTCCAGAGGGTAGTCTATAGGGTCACCATATGATTAGGAAATTCTCTTACTTGGAATATGCTCTGAAGAACTGAAAGCAGGGACTCAAATAGACACTTGCACACTGAAGTTTATGATGGTATTATTCACGACAAACAAGGGATAGAGTTGGCCGAAGGGTACATTAACTGAAGAGTGGAAAGGCGAATTGTAATGTATATATATAATGGGCTACTGTGTGGCTACAGAAGGGCATGAAGTTTTGAGGCATGCAATGAGGTGAATGAACCATAAGAACATTATTTTGAGCAAAATAAGCCATAAAAAAGAACAAATATTGTGGTCTCATTTAGAAAATACTTACAAGAAAATTAGAGCCTAGATTGTAAGATCTTTCAGCCATCGTATTTATGCCTGAGTTTTAAATGTTATTTCTAAATTCTGAGATGCTGTGCACTATGATTATAACCTGCTATTTCCCTGCAACTTTGGGTACCTGTGCGACATCTAAGACTCAGAGTTAGAGTTCTGCAGTTCTGAAAGTCAGCATTATTCCATACAGCATCTCTTATAGAAGCTGAAAAAGAGATCGGACTTCAGTTAGAGGTAAGAATGAAGCTGACTGGAATAGCTAGCAGTAAATACCTGAAACTATCAAACTACAACCCAGAACCCTTGAATCTTGAAGATGACTGAATAAAAATGTGGCTTATGAGGGGTGACAATTGATTGGGAAAGCCATATGGACCACATTCCCCTTTGTCCAGTGTATGTATGGATGAGTAGAAAAATGGGGGCGAAATAAAAAAAGGCACCCAGTGTTCTTTTTTACTTTAATTGTTCTTTTTCACTTTAATTTTGATTCTTATTATTTTTGTGTGTATGGTAATGAAAATGTTGAAAAATTAATTTTGGTGATGAACACACCCTATATAATGGTACTGTGAACAACTGAATGTATGCTTTGTATGACTGCATGGTATGTGAATATATCTCAATAAAATTGAATTAAAAAAAGAATGAAGCTAGCTGGTTGGGACTATAGTAAATCAGAATACAGGATAAAGGATGATAATGTTTGTATTTTAAAACATCACCTCCTTTGTGACACCAAAGGAAGAGATGTTTATTTTGAACCTTGAGGGACTGGAGAAAAAAATGTGAAACTATTAAACTTCCCCACCTGGAAAATGCCTGATACTCTCTCAAGTATTAGAGACTCCCAGTTTAATAAGGCAAGCTCTCAATCTTGAGGCCTGCTCTTATGAAACTCATTTTTGTAAGGGGATGCTAAGCCTCCCTATAATTATGCCTAAGAGTCACTTCCAGGGAACCTCTTTTGTTGCTCAGTTATGGCCTCTCTCTTTCTCTAAGCCAAACTCTGCAAACAAACTCATTACCCACCCCACCCATCATGTGGAATATGACTTCCAGGGGTGTAAGTCTCCCTGGCAGTGTGGGACATGACTCCCAGGGATGAGCCTGGCCTTGTCATCATGGGATTAAGAATGCCTTCTTGACCAAAAGGGGAAAAGAAATGAAACAAAATATGGCTTCCTTGGCTAACAGATTTCAAATAATGAGCAGCTTCAGCCAGATATTGCAAATTGCCATGGTTTGCCAAGCCCCAACCTGCAGTATTCCTGAAGACCTAAAGAATATCCAAAGCTCTATCTGAGAATATGTAAAAGTTTCACTCATTAAATTTATTTTTCAGAAACTTAAAGCCTTCAGATTGTTCCTATGCCATATAAGCCCAGAAAACCAAAGGTACCGGTCTCTTCAAGAACATCAACCAGTTGCCTCCCCCTATCCCATAACGGTAACACCCCTTTTCAGCATGAATAAGTTAGAATGGTCATTGCCTAAATATCCCTGGTGATTGACAAAATGACCAAATGAGAGGGAGTTGTAACAGAGAAGTTAGGATTTAACAAATGATTATGACTACTATAGATATTTCTTTTTAGTTTCTAGTATATAAGAACAGCCAGAGGGAAATACCTGAAATTGTGGAACTGTAACCCATACCATACTTTGAAATTTCCTTTATATCTACTTGTTAAACTATACTTTGAAATTTATAACTTTTCTACATATGTTACATTTCACAATAAAAGGTTAAAAAAAAAAAAACTCCACCAATAAATCAGCCTGACCCAGATGATTTTACAGAGCAATTCCACAAAACTGACATGTTAAGTTTAAATTAATATGATGTCTAAAGCTTCCCCATCAGTATTTGTGGAAGAGATCTTTAAGATTGTGTATGTATGTGTGTGTGTGTGTGTGTGTTGGCCATGAATTATAATTCTCTGGAGGCTGTGTACTATATTTTGTGTGAGGGACTGAGGAGAGACCAAGTAGCCATCTGGTGTCTCCAAAGTCTGTATGTGGATCAAATAACCAGTCTGTTTCCAATTAACTTTTTCACCCCCACATGGTAGCTTTTGTTGATCTTGAGCCCCTGGACATTCCCTAATGTGGATAAAGGTGCTGAAGTTCCAGTGCCTGTAAGAAGTTGAGGGGCTGAAATGGGAATTTCTGGGTCTCGAGTGGGAAAGAAAAGAACTTAAAACAGCTAAAGGAAAGGTTGGAGGTGGTAAAAAGCAGGAGGGAGGAGTAGGAGGTGATGAGAAGATAGAAGTCTCAGATGAGCCAGTTTGGGGAGATCTGAAGTTTACCAAAGGGGCTATTGTAGTTCTCGGGGGTCCTTAGTAAAGACTCTTGCTACAGAGAAAGAGGGCAGATAGTTTTAGTGCCATAGTGGCAAAGTATATAATCAACAGGGGTCTTTAGAGAAGGAGAATTTGCTGTTGTGCCAAAAGAACAAACCAAAATTTAAATGAGAACTCCACAAAGAGGATAAAGAAGACAGAGCTCTCCCCAAAAGAACCAGGAAGAGTCCTTCTCAGGGGAAGGGGTCAAATGAGCTCAGAGAACTTCCTGCCAGGAAATTGCTTGCTCAAAAGAGCTGGGAAAAAAATCCTGCTCAGTAGAAGGGGCTAAGGTGGAGGGAGTCAGGAAATGTTCCACTCAAATGGAATGAGTCATTGAATGAATCTTCACTGAATGAAATCTCAGTGTATGAAATAAGTACTCTTGAAGAATCAAAGTCAAGTCCTTGTCATGTGTTCTGGTTTGGTAACACTGCTGGAATGCAAAATACCAGAAATGGATTGGCTTTTATAAAGGAGGTTTATATGGTTACAGAGTTACAGTCTTAAGACCATAAAGTGTCCAAGGCAACACATCAGCAATCAGGTACCTTCATTGGAGAAAGGCCATTGGCATCCAGAAAACCTCTGTTAGCTGGGAAGGCACGTGGCTGGAGTGGACTTGCTCCAAGGTTGCATTTCAAAATGGCTTTCTCCAAAATGTCAGTGAAAGCTGACATCCTTTTTTTATCTCTAGAAGTTACTGTAAATTTTTACGTGATTCTCAAGACACGTGACCAGAGTTTTTCTCCCTTAATTCCCACAACACTACTAAAACAAAGTCATTGTGAAGTATAAGTTTTAGAAAGAGTTTAAGACACTGCAGGATAACAGCTCACTATGGCACAGGATAGAAATTCAGGTTGAAATGTGGTTTCTAAACCCTCATTGACCATTCCTACACAGGGATTTATTATGGACCATCTGTCTCTCTGGGTCCTGGTCAAATAACATACTGCTGGTCTCCTTTCTCTCTCATGCCCCATGTTTTCTGAAATACAAGCATCAGCAAACATTTCAAATTCATTTTACTTTATTTTGCAAGAATCAGTTTTGTATTTGAGCCAATCAGGTCTAAACTGTACTAACTATCTAAACTTCCTCTTTCTCAACAAAGGAATCATCAAACTATTTCCATAAACAAAAATATCAAAACTCTGAGAGAAATTCATATGACTTCCTGGAACAAAGCATAGACAACTTTCAAAATAGAAATGTTTTCTCATATTGCATGTCTACTAAAATAAAAACAATAAAGCAAAATAGAAGCAAAGTATACTATTAGAAGCAAAAGACTTGAACTCAGAACCTGGAGTTTAGTCTAGACATTTTCTTGGAGAATTTGTTTGACTTTAAATCATTATCCTCTCTGCGTTTCACTTTTCTATCCAAGTAATAAATATATATTAACCATTCATTATATATTTGTTTGGGTGTAATTTTAAAAATGCCTATTTGCTAAAGAAGTTTAGTTCAAAGATTTTACATCTGCAATAAGGTTATTCTTGATAGCCTTATGTTACCTATCTCAGGGAAACACTGGCATTTGAGCAGACATGCTCTTGCTTAGTTGACTATAGAAAGACAGGAGCAGAAATATATTGTTTGTTTTATACTTCCATGTTGAATATAACTAATAGATAACTGTCAATTTTTAAAAATGATTTTGCTGTGTTTTTTTTTCATTTTGCCATTTTTCAAATGTCACCATAGTATTACTATATTTGCTCACTGAAAAACCATTCCTCTTATTCCAGGAGAGAAAAAAAAAAAGATAAAACTTACAATGAGAAAAAAAAAAAAGGTATAACAAATTCTTCCTTAATTTTGTTCTCAAACAGGAAAAAAAGGAAAGAAGAAGAAATTGTGCAAATGGTGGGGAAAAGAAGACTTTTCTAACTTAAATGGAAATACTTGAGAGAAGGTTCAAATTTCCTTCAACATGATAATAAAAAAAATAAGAAAACTGCCTCCAAATAGACACATGGAACATCCATGTCCTGAAACTACATGCCTAAAAGATCCTATTTATGATCAAAACATTCTCCTACTCAGTTTTTTTCTCATGGCAAATTTCACATCTTTGTTCCTAAAGCTGTAGATTAAAGGGTTCATCATGGGAACCACATTGGTATAAAAAACAGAAGAAATTTTTCCCTCATCCATAGACCCAGCAGAAGATGGTTGGAGATACATAAATGAACCTGATCCATAGAACAAAGAAACAGCTATTATGTGGGAACCACAGGTCTTGAAGGCTTTAAACCTGCCCTCAGTGGAACTGATGTGGAGGATGCTATAGATAATGAAACCATAAGAGATAAAGATGGTGAGACTGGGCACGATGAGGTTGATGCCCGACATAATGACCACCACCAGTTCATTGACATAGGTGCTTGTGCAGGAGAGCTGGAGCACAGGGAGGATGTCACAGAAATAATGGTTGATGATGTTGGCATCACAGAAGGTCAGTCTCAGCATGCATCCAGTGTGAGCCATAGCACCAGAAAATGCCATCAAGTATGATCCAAACATAAGGGTGGAGCACACTTTAGGGGACATGGCAATGTTATACAAGAGTGGATTACAGATGGCCACATAGCGATCATAGGCCATTGCTGACAGGAGATAGCACTCAGAGATGGCAAAAAAACAGAAGAACAACAACTGTGTCATGCACCCCTGGTAGGAGATAATATTCTTCTTTGATAAAAAGTTGAGCAGCATTTTGGGAGTAAAAACAGAAGAATAACAGAGGTCTATGAAAGCCAGGTTAAAGAGGAAAAAGTACATGGGGGTGTGAAGGTGGGAATTCAGTCCAATTAGAGTTATCAGGCCCAAGTTTCCCAACACAGTCACCATATACATTAATAGAAATAGGAAAAAAAGGGGGAGTTGGAGGTCTGGGTGATCTGTTAGTCCCACTAGAATGAATTCAGTCACAAAAGAGGCATTTTCAGTAGTCATTCTGGTCTGCGGAGATCTGTGGGGACAAGAGAAAAGGCTTATATCACAGAACCACCTGGATCTTCCCACAATATCTCTTACCATCAGAATGGGCTATACAGTCAGAACATCTGAGACCAGCCCAACATGAACCCATAGAATCTGTCTTTACCATTACCCTGATATTGAGTGACAATGACTTCTTTCTGGAGTCCTAAGTTAAATATAGCCAAGTGCATCATCAACAAAGTCCACACTGAGAAAAACAGTGCTGCCATACAAATCATGACTGCTTAGAAAAATCAAGGGAGAAGGGAGAAGAAAAGTGGACTAAGAAGGAATAGTCTCTAACATGTCATAATTCCTTTATTTTCTAGATCCCTGTCCTTATCCATAAAACTTGAAGACAGGCCATGGCAACCTAGAGTTGGCCTCTTATGAAGATTAGACCCTGCTGGGTTGGGAACCATGGATATTATTTCTTGTTCAAAACTAAGGGACAGTGTCTAGGAGAAGATCAGCAGCAGCTCCATTTTAGAGAGTAAAAGCCAGTTCTTAACTAGGTAGAGTAAACTTAGACACTGAGATACAAGAACCTTGAAGGACCTGTCTTGAACATTCTCTGCCCCCTCAAACAGATTTTTCTACTTGATTCACTTGCCTTTCAGGATTGCACAATATGAGGTAAAAGCAACATGACTCAGTCCCTTGCATTTTCATTTCAAAATAAGGACATACTATGAATGGAATTCAGGAACTCACCTCTTTGAGCCAAAACACCTTTGCACTTCCTGATTGATGTTTTTTACCCAGGTGGCCTTCAAAGAGCAATTTCAAACTATGATTTTTGTTTCCTTTGAATCTAAGAGGAAGTAGACCAGACTTAATTTCCAATATACCCTATAAATCATTAGGAGCTACACTCATAATTTCTGATTTTAACTTCAAGCCCCCTGAAGTAGCTGTGAAAAAATGAAGACAATTTAATAGATGAAGAAGATTTAATGTTGGTTTAATGATATGACACAGTTGATTATAAACAGATTAGAAACTTGCTCAGTCTCCTCCAGGGAACAGATTTTGTGAGTAATAAGGGGATTGTATTTGTACCATAGACCAAGAGATGCCTGTTGTTCTTTAGGGACTCAAAGTTTTACTCAAGTTATTGCTTCACTCTAGGGATTTTTCCTCCGCCTTTGCAGAGCTAAAATGGAACTCCCATATGGCTACCATCTTCATCTCTGAAATCTGTCTGTTGTGTTGTTTTCACTCCTTCTTTCTTCCCGTATCCTAAGGAGTATTTCAATATGAGTTCTGTCCACACTCTTCATTATTTCTTAAGAAACTTCTCAAGGATGGCAGTAACTGAATTTAGTTATTGTCTCTTCTACAAGAACTCAAGCATTTTTAATGCCTCACCTACCTTCTAAGGTTTTTATTTCTAAACACTTATAGGAAATTATCACTGAATATTTTCAATGTAACATTTCAGTAATCGAGGCCATCAATTTGCTCTCATAATAATTGAGAATATGGACTCTGGAGGAATAGGGCATGTGTTTGACTCCTACTTCCATAATTACTGTCCCTAACACCTTGGGCAAGTTACTTAAACTCTTTCTATCTCAGGCAGTTTGTGTGACAGGGATGTGAACAGAGTTGTGGTGACTGTTAACTGAGTTAATGTAAGTCAGTTACTTAAAACAGGGCAGGAAAAATGGTAAATTGTCCATAAAAGTTAGGTATCAAGATTTATGTTCTCAAAGCTTCCAAGTAGATGCTCCATTATAACACTCATTAGAAGTTTTTCTTTTTCTTTTAATTTCCATGCTCTCCTATGCACTATAAGTTCTGTAAGGACAAAGACCACGTCTGTCTTCTTTGCAATGTGTTTGTTGGTAGTAAGGCAAGTGTAGAGCACATAATAGGTCCTCAATAAGTATTTATGGAAATTAAGTTATTGTTTGACTGAAAACCTTCAGAATATTTTTCACACATCTCATGTGCTAAACAGTGGAGTCAACCACCCCATTGTCTTTGTATCCTTTTCAAAGCCACCAAGCAAATTAGGAACTATTTAGGTTTTAACTACTAATTATTATTCTAGAATTTCCCACATACTCTAATTCAGCCATCTGTACTGCTGTAAGAAAGAATAATCTGAAAACAGAGCTCTGTGTTCCCCTAGATCAAGGGATTTCAGTGTTTCTCCTTTAACCAAGCACTTCAAGCTTCTAATAAAAGTATTATTACTTAAAACTATGATTTTGCCTTTATTAAAGTTAAAGAATCAAGTTAGAGTTGTATTTGATGAGTAGCTAGGAATGATATATTCTCATTGATTTAATTATTTTGAGCACATTACATATTGTGCCCATTCTTAACTTTCTTAACAAATAAAAGAAAGGGAACATAGAAGAGTATTCATATTTCAGAGAAAACATGGCTACATCTACGTTCAATAATGCTCAATATCATTAGTAATCAAGGAAATGCAAATGATATGTAACCTCAAACCCACTGTGATGGCCTTAATAATAATAAAAAAAACCACAATAGATAATTACAAGTTTTTGTCAGGTTGTGGAAATTTGGAGCCCTCATACCAGTGCCAGTGAGAATGTCAAATGGTGCAGCCTCTTTGGAAAACATTCTGAGAATCTGTCCAAACGTTAAACATGGAATTTCCATATGACCTAATAATCCCATTCCTAGGTATACACCCAAAAGCAATGAAAACTTATGCCCATGCAAAAAATTGTACAGGAACATTCATAGCATCTTTATTCATGAAACCAAAAAGCAGAAGACCCCAACAGTCCACCAACTGATGGTTAAACTAAATGTTGCATATCCATACATTGGAATATCATTCAGCAAGAAAACAGAGTGAACTACTGATACATACTACAACATGGATGTTGCAGTATGAACCATGAAAACATTACTGTAATTGAAAAATGTCACAATAGACCACATATTGTATTAAACCACTTAAATGAAATATCCAAAAATAGGCAAATCTATAGATACTTCAAGTAGATTGATGACTGCATAGGACTGGGTGAATGAAAGAATTGCACAGTGATGGCTAAAGGGTATGGGGTTTCTTCTCAGGTGATAAAAAAGTGTTCTAAAATTGATCATGTGAATGCTTGCATAATCCTGTGAATCAACTAAAAATCATTCAATTGTAAACATTACATGAGTGAATTGTATGGTATGTGAATTATGTCTCAAAGCCATTACCAGCTATTTAAAAATGCAGTACCAGTTACAACAGCAATAAAAACATGAAATACGTAGGTATAAGTCAAGTAAAATATATGCCTGGTCCATACATTGCAGACTGTAAAACACTAACAAAGAACTCAAAAAAGGCATAAATGAAAATATAAATTGTTATAAATTGGAAGTTTCACAATTGCTATGATGTCATTTCTGTCTAAACTAACTGTGCATATTCCATGCAATTACATTAAATTTTTAGCTGGATGTTTTGTAGGAAGCTGATTTCCAAATTTACATTGTTAGAAGAAAAAAAATTTTCATGAAATTTAGAATCTCACAGATTTATTGAATGATTCAGGAATGGGGCCACATCCCATTCAGAAAGTACAAGGAAGCTCAACAGAGGGGTAGAAGCAAGTGAGAAAATGTTCTCATCAGCTGCCATTAAGTTTCCATTATACTTGGGGGGGTCTTACAAAGTGGGGAGCAGGTGGTTGCTTAGAATGAGGAAGTTAGCTGGTGATAATTCATAAAGGTCTGCCTGTATTTAAATCTGATCTTTAGGGCAAGTTGGGTATATGAGGCTTAGCAAGAGGGGTGCCTCCATGGTAGCCTAAAACATTTTATCTATACAAGAAAAGCTAAAGGGACAGAAAAAGCAACACAATTTTGCCAACGTACAAATGTGGAGGACTCACATCACACAGTATCAAGATTTACTGTAGTCCTATAATAATCAAGACAGTGTGTTCTTGACAAAAGGAAAGACAGATCAATAGCACAATTGAGTCCAGAAATAAACTCACACATATGAGGTCCACTGATTTTGACAGAAATGCAAAGGCAATTCAATGGAGGACAGACAAGTTTTCCACAAGGAGGTTGGAACAGCTTTATAAAGGAAGAGGAGGAGGGAGGGGGAAAGGAGGAGGACAACAGGAGGAGAACCTCCATTCATAACTGATAGCATTAACAAAAATGAATCATAGATCTAAATGTAAAACATTTAATATTAAGACAATCAGAAGAGAATAAGAGGGAAAAACTTTGTTACATAGGGTTAGTGAAAGATTTTTTTTTTCACTTTTTTTTTATCTTCATTTTATTGAGATATATTCACATACCATGCAGTCATACAAAACAAATCGTACTTTCGATTGTTTACAGTACCATTACATAGTTGTACATTCATCACCTAAATCAATCCCTGACACCTTCATTAGCACACACACAAAAATAACAAGAATAATAATTAGAGTGAACAAGAGCAATTGAAGTAAAAAAGAACACTGGGTACCTTTGTCTGTTTGTTTCCTTCCCCTATTTTTCTACTCATCCATCCATAAACTAGACAAAGTGGAGTGTGGTCCTTATGGCTTTCCCAATCCCATTGTCACCCCTAATAAGCTACATTTTTATACAACTGTCTTCAAGATTCATGGGTTCTGGGTTGTAGTTTGATAGTTTCAGGTATCTACCACCAGCTACCCCAATTCTTTAGAACCTGAAAAGGGTTGTCTAAAGTGTGCATAAGAGTGCCCACCAGAGTGACCTCTCGGCTCCTTTTGGAATCTCTCTGCCACTGAAGCTTATTTCATTTCCTTTCACATCCCCCTTTTGGTCAAGAAGATGTTCTCCATCCCACAATGCCGAGTCTACATTCCTCCCCGGGAGTCATATTCCACGTTGCCAGGGAGATTCACTCCCCTCGGTGTCTGATCCCATGAAAAAACTCCAAAAGCATAGGCCATAAAAGAAAAAACAAATGGATTAAATTTGATATGATCAAAAAGAAACAATTTTCCTCTTAGAAAGACAATATTAAAAGAATTAAAAGACAAGCTACAGAATGGGAGATAATATTTGCTAATCAGATATCTGGTAAAGAACTTGTATCCACAGTATTAAAATAACACTGAAAACTCAAAAGTAAAAAACAAAACATCCAATAAATAAATGTGCTAAAGATGTGACATGACAGATTACCAAAAAAGATATATGAATGGAAAAAAAACAAACAAACAAACCATGAAGAGTTCTTCAAAATAATTATTCATTAGGGAAATGCAAATTGAAATCTCAATGAGATGTCATTATAAATCTACTAGAATGAATAAAATTAACAAAAATGAATTTGAATATTCCTAGTGCTGGTAAGAATGTGGAACAACTGAAATCCTCATACACGGTTGGGAACGCAATAAGGTACAGCTAGTTTGGAGAACAATTTGGCAGTTTCTTATAAAGTCTCACTACAAGGGATTTTCCCAAGTAAACAAATATTTTAGTTCATGTAAAAACTGTGAATTCATTTTTAGATTGGCTTTATTATTCTTCAATTGGTTAATGAATAAACTGTAGTACATCCATAAATTAAACCTTCTCAGCAATAAGGAAGCATGAATTACTTACACATGTAACAACATGGATGAATCTTAATTGTGCTAAGAGAAAGAAGTCAGACTAAAGAACTATATTTTGCATGAATCCATTTATATAACATTCTGGAAAAGGCAAACTATAGCCCATGAAAGCAGTTAAGGGGCTTCCAATGGCTGGGGGTAGAAGGAGGGTTTGACTATAATGAGGCATGAAGATACCTCTCAATTTTGGTAATAAGTTCTTGAGTGCACACACGATTAAAATTATAGAACTTTAAACTAAACACTATGAAATTTACTCTAAATTATACTTGAATGAAAGAAAATTGAAACACACACACACATGCATACACAATGAGTTTCTACTTCACATCGCACATCTACTAGAATAGCTAAAATTACAAAACCTGGTAACACCTAGGGTTAGAGAAGGTATGAAAAAATTTCAACTTACCTATATTAATTGTGGGAATGTAAAATAGTCATTTTGGGAAACACGTTGGAAGTTTCTTGTAAAGTTAAACATACACTTACCACATTATCCAGCAATTTAACTCCTAGATATTTTCCAAGGAAAATGAAAACATATAACTCCAAAATGATTTGCACACACATATCAATAATGGCTTTATTAATTATAGTCAAAATCTGAAATAACCCAAATCTCTATCAACTATGTATGGATAAACAAATTATGATATACTCATGCAATAGAACATTATTCATCAATAACAACCAGGAATGAATTTTTGAGACACACAAAATATTACTCTAAGTAAAGAAGTAAAAGACAAAAAAAACATATTGTATGATTCTAATTTTATGAGGATCTAGAATAGGAAAAATGAATATATAGTGATCAAATTACATAAATGTTTGCCTGAGGCTAGGTTGTGAGGATTAATTGCACAAGCGCAAGAGGAGACTTTCTGATATTATGGAAGTAGGGTATATCATGTTCTTTGTGGAAATCGGGTCGGTGTTTACTTAAAAAAGCTATCAAGCTGTGTATGTAAGATTTGTACATTTGACTACATATAAATTACAACAATAATATTAAATTTACAATCTGAAAATTTATACAGCTTACTATTTTTGAACAATCAAAAGATTCACTGAGAATTAAATCTTGTATGTTTTTTGGTAACATATCTATAACCTCTAATACTGACATCAGTGGGTATATCCACATCCTTCCATGACACCATCAGACGTATAATTCTGTGTTAGAGTCTTACCAGGATTAGCCTCCAGTGTTTAAAAAAAAAAACACAATTTCTAACTTTTATTAAATCCACAGAGAAAGCCAGTGAAGCTGAAGCAAACACATAGTGAGAATTCAGAAAAGAAAGAGTCAAATAAACTGCAGGCTTTCATCTCTTCTCATCTAGAGCTTTGGCCCTTGAGTGCCACCAATTATTACAGTGAGTTTCTGTTTTTATCACCAATAATAATGGCCCAACATTAATCTATATGCTTTATTTAATAGCAAATTTAAAAATAAATTATTTCAACCTGAACATTTAGCAAATTTTTCATTAAAAATAACAGAAAACAGAATTCAAAACTGCCTTAAAACCTGGCATTCAAGAGACAGAAAAATTTGTTTCACAACGAGGAAAAAATCATTCTGTAGAAATGTACTCAGAAATGACACATATACTACAATTTGACAAGGATCATAAAGCAACAATTATTGATATATCACATTTGTTTAAGGACATAGTGAAAAGAAATAGCATGCTGGGTAGAGACATGAAGAAAGTTTATAAAAAAACAAAATTAGAATTTCAATAGATGAAAAATATGTGTTTTTAAAAAATATACTGAACGCAACTTGCAGCATATTTGACATTGGGGAAAAAACATTAGTGAACTTCATGGCATAGCAATATAAACACAGAGATAAAATACTAATTTAAAAAACACTGAGTTTTAGAACCCTCAAGTGGCATAATGTATGTGGGACTGGAATCTCAAAAAAAATGGTTCAGAAAAAATGCTTACATGAATAATGGACTAAATTTTTCATAATTTGATGAAGCTGAACTACACATTCAAGAATCTCAAAGAACTGCAGGCAGAATAAACAAAGTAAATTCCTCCAAAATACATGATCACAAAAATTAAAGTCAGCAAAAAGAAGAAAATATTGAAAAGCAAATAGAGGAAAAGAAGACATTTCGCATACTGAAGAAACATAGCAAAAATGACAATAGACTTTTAATAAAAACCTAATTCAGTGTACAATGGAGCAAAACCTTTAAACTACTGAATGAAAAACCTTTCAATTGTCAACCTAGATTTCGATACACAGTGACTATATTTCTCAACAATTAAGAAGAAAACTAAGATGGTAGCTAGGTGAGACAGGGCAAAAAAACACCTCCGTGAAAAACACTAGATTAAAAACCAGAAAGTGACCCAGAATACCAGTTACAGCGATGCACCAGCTGGACGAGGTCTCCTAGTTCCACAGGGGCTGTATGCTTGGTGAAACCAGGAGTCTGCATTCTGAAACGAGTGAGTAAGCTGGCTGGAAGACCTGCAGCCACGCAGTTTTGTGGGGAAGCCAGGGCTTGGCATTTGGAGACCGATTGGCTCTTTAAAAAAAAAAAAAAAGGGAAAACCCCAGGAGTGGCAGCAATTGTGGGAGTGGGAACCATGGAGTAAAACACAGCAAGAGGGGGCTGGGCTGGCCTCTTGGTGTCTGGCCTGGAGGATAGTCCGCTGCAGATACCCTCGGGGCTGAGGGAATGGAGGGGAGAGCCAGAAGCAGAAAGAAACCCCATGACTCGCAGCTGGCTCCCCGGAGGGCTGGATAAACTCCTGCCCGGGGCTGTGTCCACAGCCCAGAGCCCCACCAGTTGTCCCAGAGCTGGGAAGGAGGAACTGTGCAAGGAGGGGGGGGTTGAGACGCCCCATTCGGCCATCTTTGCATCAGGCTGAGTGCCCCTGCACGGCCCAGCGGCCCAGGGCTTCCCTTGAAGGACAGTGCACACTTGTGATGTAGCACGGCATTCCCTCAGCAGAGCTCCTGGATGATCACGGCTGGGAAGGGAGACCCACTCAGAGAACCCAGGGACACTATGCCAAGTCTGGTGGTTTGTGGGACAGCGAGAGAGAGGTTCTGGGGCTGAAATGAAATGAAGGCTTAGACTCTTGCGGTGGCCTTGAATCTCCGGGAACCTAGGGGACTTGAATATTAAACCTGCCCTTCCTCCCTGGCCACCCGTACACACACCCCACGTTCAGGGCAGATGGCTCCAGCAACACAACCAAACTGAATTCTCCAACTGAACCCCACAAGAATCATTTCCCCACACACTGTGGGAACAAGGGTGAGAACTGACTTGAGAAGTATAGGTGACTCACAGACACCATCTGCTGGTTAGTCAGAGAAAGTGTACGCCACCAAACTGTGTTACTGAAAAATTAGATTGGTATCTTCTTTTTTATAACTTGAAAGAACCCTATCAAGCGAAGCAAATGAAAGAGGCCAAAAACAACAGAAAATCTTAATGCATATGATAAAACCAGATAATATGGAGAATCCAACTCCAAACACACAAATCAAGATATCAGAAGGGACTCAGTACTTGGCACAATTAATCAAAGAACTACAATTGAGGAATGAAAACATGGCAAAGGATTTAAAGGACATCAAGAAAACCATGGCCCAGGATATAAGCGACATAAAGAAGACCCTAGAAGAGCATAAAGAAGACACTGCAAGAGTAAATAAAAAAATAGAAGATCTTATGGAAATCAAAGAAACTGTTGGCCAAATTAAAAAGATTCTGGATATTCACAATACAAGACTAGAGGAAGTTGAACAATGTCTCAGTGTCCTAGAAGTCCACAGAACAGAAAATGAATGAACAAAAGAAAGAATGGAGAAAAAAATCAAAAACATCGAAACGGATCTCAGGAATATGATAGATAAAATAAAATGTCCAAACATGAGACTCATTGGTGTTCCAGAAGGGGAAGAAAAGGGTTAAAGGTCTAGAAAGAGTATTCAAAGAAAGTGTTGGGGAAAACTTCCCCAACCTTCTACACAATATAAATACACAAAGCATAAATGCCCAGCAAACTCCAAATAGAATAAATCCAAATAAACCCACTCCGAGACATATTCTGATCAGACTCTCAAATACTGAAGAGAAGGAGCAAGTTCTGAAAGCAGCAAGAGAAAAGCAATTCACCACATACAAAGGAAACAACATAAGACTAAGTTGTGACTATTCAGCAGCCACCATGGAGGCGAGAAGGCAGTGGCATGACATATTTAAAATTCTGACAGAGAAAAATTTCCAACCAAGCATACTTTATCCAGCAAAACTCTCCTTCAAATTTGAGGGAGAGCTTAAATTTTTCACAGACAAACAAATGCTGACAGACTTTGCCAATAAAAGACCTGCCCTACTTCAGATTCTAAAGGAAGCCCTACCAACAGAGAAACAAAGAAAGGAGAAAGAGATATAGAGAATTTTAACAGACATATATAGTACCTTACATCACAAATCACCAGGACACTCATTTTTCTCTAGTGATCATGGATCTTTCTCCAGAATGGACCATAAGCTGGGACATAAAACAAGCCTCAAGAAATTAAAAAAAAAAGTAATTGAATATACTCAAAGCACATTCTCCAAACACAATGGAATACAAATAGAAGTCAATAATTTTTGAGCTATAACTCCACTATTGACTTCTTACATGATATAAAATACACAAACTCTAATGACGAATCAGTGGTTTTGAACTCAATGTAAAATATGTAATTTTTGACAACTATATAAAGGTGGGGGAATGGAGGAGTATTGGAACATAGTTTATGTGTCCTATTGAAATGAGGGTGGTATCAAATAAAAACAAGATTGGTAGGGATTTAAGAGGTTAATTTTAAGCCCCATAGTAAACACAAAGAAATTATCAGAGAATATAACCATAGAGATGAAATAAGAGATTGGGTTAAGAGAAATGGGGGAAGGGGCAATGGGAAGTTAAGAAGGGAGTGCAGGGTTGCTGTTTGAGGTGAAGGGAAATTTCTAGCAATGGATGGTGGGAAAGAGGATTACAACATTCTAAATGTGATTAATCCCACTACTGGAAGGCTAGGGAGGGGATGGAATGGGAAGATTTAGGCTGTATACATGTTTCCACAATTGAAAAAAAAAAAAAAAGACAGTCTAAATAGATGACAATTGAATGCCAAGGATGAGCCTGCATGGGATTGGAGGATGGAGGACAGGAGGACTCAAAGGGACACAGTTGAGACATAAAGAAAAGGAAATATAGAATGTAAGCTCTGCATCATTGTTGAATCTCTTGTACTTCTTAGCTGCGCTTAATGAGATTGCATAAAACAATGTTCTTATTCATGGGAAGTGAATATGTGAATTATAGTGTTTGTTCAAGGGTGTGTGCAGCTAGTTCTCATATGTTCAGATGACAGAGCAATAGATGATGGATGATAGGGAGGGAGGGAGGGAGGGAGGGAAAGAAATAGCGATGTGACAGCATGTTAAAGTTGGTGGACTGGGCTATCGGGGGAAGGGGGTCAGGGTAGGATGGAATTCTGTGTAGGGGGTTAGTATTGTTTTTGCAACTGTTCCTATAACTTTGAATTTATTTCAAAATAAAAAAAATAATATTTTTGGATTTACAAAGACTGAAAATTATAATAACTAGCTCCTCTCACACATGCAAATTATATTAGAAGAGAAATGGAATGCTTTTCATTATACTCAGTGTCAAATTTTTGAAAATTCTGAGGTGATAAAATTTGAATGAGTGAATTTCAGGTAACTTAGTTATGTTAAAACTGTTAATCTGAAAGAAATGTAAACAGTAGAATAAACTACTGACCTCAAATATCCATGCAAGTATAAACTAAGAGGAGATGTAGCTTTAAAATGATAAATCATTCTTTTCATTTTAACAATATAAATTTAATTTTTGAATTCACTAGTACTAAATAAGAATTTTGTTTATTATCTTTCTAGGCAAATGAAAAATGTGAAGTGTAAGTCATTGTTTTTGCAGAATACTGCTATATAATATAATCAAATACATACACTGGTGCACATTTAAAATCCACAGTTAAGAGAATCAACTTGCCATGAATAAAATTGGGACTTGGGTACAAATAGCTTAATAATAACATTGTTGTTTGGTTTAAATAGAAATTTCAAATATTCCCTAAATTCTGGTTAATCCTGACCCTGCATTTCAAATTATGTGACCAAGGTCTAGTTTCTCTAGGTCCTTTTCTCTGCCCTGCAACCTCAACTCAGGGTTGAATTTGAACAGGTTTTTACTTCTGGCCACAAGAGGGCCATTGCCAGGTACAGGGGCTGCCAGCTTCTCTCAGGCAGGTGTGAACAATCAGAAAGCATCATCATCAATGCCTCAGATTCCGTGGGCCTTTTTACAAGGTCAGAAAGGGCCACTTCACTCACTAAGACTCAAGAAGCACCAGAGCAACTCTCCTTCAAAATGAGTGGGTTAACTAGAGAATGTTAGGAGGCAGACCTCTGGAAACGAGGTCAGTAGGGGGGAAACATTAGGAAAAAAAATCAGTTTAGAAGAGATGGATAATTGGATATTGTTGGTACATAGACAAGCTGAGAAGATGAATTCATTCTTCTAGAGAGATGGGACCAGCTTACATGTTGATAAATACAAAAACAATAGGGAACACTGAGAAAAACTGGGAAGAAGAGAATCTTTCTATGGCTTGAAAATAATTTGTTCAGTTTCCTTTTGAAAAGTCCATGAAGAAAAGTTGTTTATAGTAAAAAAAAAAAAAATAGCAACGAAAGTCAGGTCCTAGATTAACAAAGTAGGTTAACAAAGTATTCTGGCTGATCAGGTATAATAGTTCAGATATAAAAGTCAAAGGGAGGTACATCCAAAGGACCTGAGTAAATTGAGAGGGAGAACATATAGACTATAGAGGTACCGTATCTCATCTAGGTATTTTCTCCCCCAAATATTTTGTGTACACTAATAAAGAGATCTTGCATAAAGTTAAAGTAAGGTAGTAAACCTATACAAGCTTACAAACAAGTAGTATCAGGTTTTTTTAACATTAAATAATCCTGTTCATACAAATATTTCTCCAACAATGAAAATTCTCCCCAAAAGTTGAACTATGTAATGAGTACACCCAGACCACTTACCAATTTTGGGCAAACTGGACTGAATAAGCAATTTAACAACATGCTTATCTAGTGTTATTGGGCTAGGTATTTGGGACCTAAACACCCACTGAATAAAACTAGATAAAAATTTTAGAGAAAATCTATAGAACTACACTATAGAAATAGTGACCCCTAAGATAAACCATGGACTATAGTTAATAGTACAATTTTTAAAATGCACTTTCAGCAATTGTAACAAATGTTCCACACCAACGCAAGATTTTAATAATAGGGTGGTAAAGGGAATCCTGTATTTTATGCATGATTGTTCAGTAAACCCACAAATTCTCTAATAAACACAGAAAAATGAATGAAATATTTTGGCAATATTTTAATCTGGGTGAAGAGTACGTTGATTATTGCATTATTCATTAAAATGTATGGATGTTTTGGGATTTTTTTTATTTTGAAATAAATTCAAAGTTACATGAATAGTTGCAAAAACAATACTAGCCCCATACACAGAATTCCATCTTACCCTGACCCCCCCTCCCCCGATAGCTCAATCCACCAACTTTAACATGCTGTCACATCACTATTTCTTTCCCTCCCTCCCTCCCTCCCTATCATCCATCATATATTTCTGTGTCTTCTGAACATATGAGTTAGCTGCACACATCCTTGAACATACACTGTAATTCATTTATCTACTTCCCATGAACAAGAACATTCTTTTATGTAATTCCATTAAGCACAGCTAAGAAGTATAAGAGATTCAACAATGATACAATGCTTACATTCTATGTTTCCTTTTCCTATGTCTCAACTGTGTCCCTTCGAGCCACCTGTTCTCCACCCTCCAATCTCATCCAAGTTCATCCTTAGCATTCAACTGTTATCTAATTAGACTTTTTTTTTTTCCTTTTTTCAATTGTGGAAACATATATACAGCCTAAATCTTCCCATTCCACCCCCTCCCTAGCCTTCCATTAGTGGGATTAATCACATTTAGAATGATGTTATGCTCTTTCCCACCATCCATTGCTAGAAATTTCCCTTCACCTCAAATAGCAACCCTGCACTCCTTTCTTAACTTCCCATTGCCCCTTCCCCCATTTCTCTTAACCCAAACTCTAATTTCATCTCTATGGTTATAGTCTCTGATAATTTCTTTGTGTTTACTGTGGGGCTTAAATTAACCTCTTAAATCCCTACCAATCTTGTTTTTCTTTGATACCACCTTCACTTCAATAGGGCACATAAACTATGTTCCTATACTCCTTCATTCCCCCACCTTTATATAGTTGTCTAAAATTACATATTTTACATTGAGTTCAAAACCACTGATTTGTATTTAGAATTTGTGTATTTTTTATCATGTAGGAAGTAAATAGTGGAGTTACAATTCAAAAATTATTGACTTCTATTTATATTCCATTGTGTTTGGAGAATGTTCTTTGAGTATATTCAATTTTGTTTTTTTTTTTAATTTCTTGAGGCTTGTTTTATGTCCCAGCTTATGGTCCCTTCTGGAGAAAGATCTGTGATCACTAGAGAAAAATGAGTGTCCTGGTGACTTGGGATGTAAAGTACTATATATGTCTGTTAAAATTCTCTATATCTCTTTCTCCTTTCTTTGTTTCTCTGTTGGTAGGGCTTCCTTTAGAATCTGAAGTAGGGCAGGTCTTTTATTAGCAAACTCTCTCAGCATTTGTTTGTGAAAAATTTAAGCTCTCCCTCAAATTTGAAGGACAGTTTTGCTGGATAAAGTATTCTTGGCTGGAAATTTTTCTCTCTCAGAATTTTAAATATGTCATGTCACTGCCTTCTCGCCTCCATAGTGGCCACTGAGCAGTCACTACTTAGTCTTATATTGTTTCCTTTGTATGTGGTGAATTGCTTTTCTCTTGCTGCTTTCAGAATTTGCTCCTTCTCTTCAGTATTTGACAGTCTGATCAGAATATGTCTTGGGGTGGGTTTATTTGGATTTATTCTATTTGGAGTTCGCTGGGCATTTATGCTTTGTGTGTTTATATTGTGTAGAAGGTTGGGGAAGTTTTCCCCAACAATTTCTTTGAATACTCTTTCTAGACCTTTACCCTTCTCTTCCCCTTCTGGGACACAAATGAGTCTTAAGTTTGGATGTTTTATTTTATCTATTGTATCTCTGAGATCTATTGCGATTTTTTCAATTTTTTTCTCCATTCTTTCTTTTGTTCTTTCATTTTCTGTTCTGTGGATTTCTAGGACACTGAGATGTTGTTCAGCTTCCTCTAGTCTTGTATTGTGAATATCCAGAGTCTTTTTAATTTGGCCAACAGTTTCTTTTATTTCCATATGATCTTCTATTTTTTATTTCCTCTGGCAATATCTTCTTTATGCTCTTCTAGGGTCTTTTTTATGGCGCTTATATCCTGGGCCATGGTCCTCTTCATGTCCTTTAAATCCTTTGCCATGTTTTCGTTCTTTGATTGT
Organism: Choloepus didactylus; assembly: GCF_015220235.1. Taxonomy (NCBI): domain Eukaryota; kingdom Metazoa; phylum Chordata; class Mammalia; order Pilosa; family Megalonychidae; genus Choloepus; species Choloepus didactylus. The sequence goes on along the minus strand of NC_051312.1, from coordinate 142,611,537 downwards.
AGTTCTTTAATTAAATTTGTGAGCTATAACATTTCTTCCGAAATCTTGATTTGTGTGTTTGGAGCTGGATTCTCCATATCATCTGGTTTTATCATATGCATTAAGATTTTCTGTTGTTTTTGGCCTCTTGGCATTTGTTTTGCTTGATAGGGTTCTTTCAAGTTGTATCAAAAAAAAAAGGGATATCGATCTAATTTTTCAGAGACACAGTTTGGTGATGTACACTTTCTCTAAGTAACCAGCAGATGGCATCTGTGAGCCACCTATATGCCTCCAGTCAGTTCTCGCATAGTGAGGGGAAATGATTCTTGTGTGTTCAGTTGGAGAGCTCAGCCTGGGCGTGCCGCTGGAGTCGCCCACCCTGAATGTGGGGCGCGTGCACGGGTAGCCAGGGAGGGAGGGCAGCTCTCTGTCAGTGTCCCATAAAACACTGGACTTGGCGTAGTACCCCTGGGTTCTCCGAGTGCATCCCCCCTCCCAGCTGCGATCCTCCCTCAGCTGAGGGGGATGCCATGCTACATCATCAGTGTGTGCCATCCCTCTAGGGAAGCCCTGGGCCACTGGGCTGTGCCACGGGGCTCTCAGCTCGTTTCAGAATGCAAAATGTGTGAGGCTGTCTTTACTGCAACGCCTTGTGGGCTGAGAGCAGCTGAGGTTTTCTCCATAGAGAGCAAGAGACAGAATATTTCCCCCAATTCTCCCGAGGTCAGCTGTCACCAAAAGCCTCTGTCTGCTTGTTGAGGATTTGCTGTCTGTATTGAGCAGTTATTATTAATAGCTCACTTGGAGCTGGGCTGAGAAAGTGCACAGCGTGGCTTCCATGAGAGAAGGGCTCCCGGCTCTCGGTTCTCAGCTCTCAGTGCGGGTCCACAATTTTACTTACAGATTTTATGCTGTGATCTCAGGCATTCCTCCCAATTCATGTCAGTGGAAGTTGAGTGTACTGTCATATTTGTCTCCCTGCTACCATTCCAGGTTATTTACTGGTTTTTTGTTCATTTATGAATTGTTCTGGGGGAGACTAAGTCTTCCACTTCTTTCTATGCCGCCATCTTCCCAGAATCCCCCGGGATACTTTTAATGTGTATAGTATGCATAATGGTAAAATATATAATTCAGTATTTTCATTATATACATATTAATGCATATCATTCAAAACTATGAAATATGCCTCTTGCCCTTGATTTTATTTTTTAAATGGCTTTATATGATTATTTAATTTCATTACATTAAATTTCAAAATAAAAGATCTTCATATTCTTAAAGAAAATTTGTAGTTGCTTCTGGAAAATAATTTTTTATATTCCTGGTCACAAAGTCATAATAATTATTACAACAAATGTTTTTACAATTACCAGCAAGAAGTACTTAATGCAAAGTAATACAGTGTTTAAAATCATTTCAAAAACTGTCCACAAGTTTATAACAATTGGCTGCAAAGGGAAGGCTAAGCCTACCTATAATTATGCCTAAGAGTCACTTCCAGAGAACCTCTTTTGTTGCTCAGATGTGGCCTTTCTCTCTCTAAGCCCACCTCTGCAAATAAATTCATTACTCTCCCTGCTACACTGGACATGACTCTCAGGGCAGTGAGACTCCTTGGCAACATGGGACATGACCCCCACGAAAGAACCTGGCCCAGGCATTGAGGAACAGAGTGCCTTCTTGACCAAAGGGGGGAAAAGAAAGGTAACAAAATAACATTTCAATGGTTAAGAGATTTCAAATAGACTCAAGAGGTTATCCTAGAGGTTACCCCTATGCGAGCTTCAGCTAGATAATCCAGATTCCCAAAATATGCCAAGCCCAAATCAACATTTGTCCCCAAAATCCTAAAGAATATCCAGGTCTCTATTTGAGACTCTATAAGTTTCACTCACTGAGACTATTTCTCAGAAACTTAAATTATCCAAAGTGCAACAGATGTGGGAAATGGTTTGGTGGCTCCCTAGAAACTTAAGTATAGATTTACCATATGAACCAGCAATCTAACTTCTTGGTTATATACCTAAAATTACTCAAAGCAGGTACTCAGATTATTTGTACACCGGTGTTCATAGTGGCATTATTCACAATAACCAAATGAGGAAAACAAACAATGTCCATCACAGCTTATTGGGCAAACAACATACGGTATATTCATGCAATGAAATTATTCTTCTGTAAAAAGGAATAAAGTTCTGATACAAGCAACAACGTGGATGAACCTTGAACACACTGTGTTGGGTAAAATCAGTCAGACACAGGAGGACAAAAACTATATTATCTCACTGATGTGAAATAATCAGAACATGCAAATTCATCGAGTCAGAAAATAAAATACAGCTTATCAGGGGCTGAATGGGGGGAGGGATGGGGAGTGAAGGCTTATTTGGTAGAGAGTTTATATTTGGGATGATGGAAAATTTTGGTAATGGATGGTGCTAATAGTAGAACAACTTTGTGAATGTAACTAACACCACTAATTATATATTTGGATTCTAGCTAAAAGGGGAAATTTTAGGTTGTATATATATTACTAGAATAATTGTTTTTTATAAATAGGACTTACAATATAAACAGTGGACCCTAATGTAAACAATGGATTATACCTCATAGTAAAATACAGTAGTATTTTTAATCCATTATAACAAAGCTACCACACCAGTGCAAAGTGTTAATATTAGGGAAAACTGTGTGTATGAAGGGGGTTTTATGGGAACTCTTTATTTTCTGCATGATTATTCTGTAAACCTACATTATCTACAATAAAAAAAATGAAAGGGACAGAATGGATCAGTAAATCTCAGAGTTGGAAGTGTACAAAGACATCAGTTTGCGCATATCCCTAGCCAATGTTTGAGTCCCCTCGGGAATATCTCAGACACGGAGTCACTCCATTTCCACTTAAATCTCTATTTCTGGATAGCTCACAACTCTTTCAAGATGATTATTTTTTTTAACAGATCTAATTGCTGGAACAATTTCTCTTCCTTAAATTGAGAAAAATCTTCCTCTCAATAACTGTCTCTCATTAAATCTGTGTGTCCTGTGGCAAAAACTATCACTTCTACAATTAACCCTGAGTCCTTCTATTTGAAAGCTAATCATCCCTCAATATCTGTGACCAATCTCTGTCCACTTATCATGCCTTCTTTTATTTACGAAACTTTTTATGACCTGATATTATATTATGTATTTGTCTCCCTGCTATTTGTCTTTCTTCACAACTAAAATCTAAATACCATAAACACAAGAACTTGGTCAATTTTGTTCATCTCTTTATCAACAGTCTAAGAAATATTGCCAGGCAGGTACTGTGCATCTAACAATATTTGTTAAATAGATGACTAAGAGAATGAAAAAGTAAATGACTTTATGATTTCAACTCCCTTCTCCATCAAAGACAGACTCCTCCGAATATACTTCAAAGTGCCAATTTCCCCCTGAAAAGCAATATCCCATTGAATACATTATTTTCAAATGGAAGTAGTCTAATCAATATAGTATAAATGATGACAAGAATCTTCTCATGTTAAATACTAAAATGTAGCTAAAGCAGTCAAGGTAACTAACGTTTAATGTAGCTGTAATCTTTACTTATATTGACTGTTTTAACTGAAAACAAAACAGAAAACTTTGACTCTCTCCTTTTTGTCCAGAAATATAGAATCTGATGTTATCTGTGTGAATTTTAATCTCATTAACCGTGGCCATGTGGATCATGATTCTGACATCTACCACATTAACTGCTTTTCCATCTTCACAGCATCTGTAAATGTGATTTAAACTTCCTCAATATTCTCATTAACTCATTAATGAATACCAGAATTACTAAAGCAATATATTGATTCCTAGTTACCTCATGCATATACTTCTAATAGTGTAGACTCCCTACTATATTAGATGCTGGAATAATGTCCCAGCATGGGGAACCAGCAGCAGGACTGCGTTTCTGTTCTGTGGAAGAGTTGGATCCCTATACCAAAGAGAAATGGTGATTATAGGAAAATTGCAGGGTATTCAAAAATGCAGAGTGTGCACAAACTGGGGCTCCCACAGTGGGCAGGAAAGAACAACAGAATTCAGGGAGAAATAAAACACTTGCATCATTAAAAGGATTATTCTGATACAAAATCATGGAATTAATTCAACTCTCCAGATTGGAGCCATGGTCTATTAGACTTGAGGCTGGGTAGTCACAACCGAGGCAATAAGGGACTTCAGTACAGTTAATACCGATCTTTATTGAATGTGCTTAAGTTGTTTGCAGGACTAGCCTACATCTTTTCCATCTCTTACCCTACCCTTCACCCTAATCCTAGTTCTCTCTCTCTTGCTCACTCCCCCACTCTCCTTGGAGCACATTCATTCACACACACACATAGTGCTGTGCTCTGTCATACTGCTGGTGAGTTACTCACATGAACATCAATATTATCACTCTAGATATCACACTCTCCTCTCCCTTCTCTCTGATACAGCACAATATGACCTGTGATGCACCACATCCTTCCTTTCTTTTCAGCCAAAAAGTCTTCTTGCCTTGATGTGGTTGATCTCTTAAGTTGTTCAGTGCTTTTTTGTTCCTCATCTCTGAAGTTTTCTAAAATTCAAAGAATGTAAATGGAAACAGCTTCTCTCCTGCTCTCTTCTGCTGTTTTACTATTTCAGGAATACCAGCTTCCCCAGAAATGCACACATATACACCACAACTTATCTGCAAGTTGTTTTTCATATTAAGCACTATACTATGTCCACCCCACCTCCTCGCTGCTCCATCTCAGCATCTTGAAGCCTTTTGCACTGAAAAACAGCTCCTCCTCTCAAAAAGTTGAAAGTCAATTCTCTTCCTACCATCCAGAAATTTTGACCCAATTAACATTATCCCTTCTCAAATATAACCCTTAAATCACTTTCTACATTTCAGTGCACTTTCAGAATTAATACATTCAATATATTCAGTTTTAGCAGTTGCAGCCAGCCAAGTTGCCGCTTCACACCAGTGCAGTGAATCAGCCAATAAGCAACAATGAGATGTGTGGAGGTCCCTGAACATGGAAATATTTTATGTTTTTTCTTCCATTTTTTGAAATGAAGTCTCTGACACTTGGGGAAGGCCTAGTTCTTCTTATGAAAAGATGCCCACCTGATTATGTCAGACCCACCTGACCTCCAGAATATTTTTACTTTTGATTAACTCAAAATTGACCATTTTGTGACTTTAATTACATCTGTAAAATTGTTTCACAGCAGCATCTAAACTAGTGTTTGACTGAATAACTAGAATAAAAGTATGTGTGTGTTACAAAAGAAAAATACATATATATATATATTCTTTTTAGATTTACTTTTCCTCCCTTTATTGATAAATCATGTTTCTCTAATACATAAAATATTCCCAAAGAGTATATTGACTCTCAGAAATTCTTAGTGTTTGATAATCTCAAAAAAAGTCTCAATAATTCTCAAGGATAAAAATATATATATTTTTTTATAAATAAGAATGAATTCCTCTGGAAAAGAAAAAGATAATTACACAGAGCCCCTGACAAATTTTTATGCACTCATTTTTTCTTGCTCACCAGGAGAATCTCTGTTACCAGAGGACTATACTCCCCCAACCACCTTCCTTAGTGCATTTTTTACATCCTTGTTCCTCAGGCTGTAGATCAGGGGATTCAGCATGGGGATCACCGTGGTGTAGAACACAGAGGACATCTTCTCCTGCTCCATAGTATTGTTAGAAGGGGGCTTGAAATACATGAATGTTATAGACCCAAAGAAGATTCCCACAGCTGTGAGATGGGAGCTGCAAGTGCCAAAGGCTTTGGACCGGCCCTCAGTGGAGCGAATATGGAGGATACTGGAGAGGATGAAAGCATAAGAGAGGAGGACAGCCAGGGTAGGTGCTAAGGTATTAACTCCTCCAATAATAAACAGCAGTATCTCATTGGTGTGGGTACTAGAGCAAGAAAGAGCCAACAGGGGCAGAATATCACAAAAATAATGACGGACAATATGAGACCCACAGAAGGACAACATTGACATGAGGGTAGTATGGACTGTGGCCCCAAACAAACCCAGTAAGTACACCACAGCCATCACTGTGGAACAGACCCTATGGGACATGACAATATTGTAAAGCAGGGGGCTACAGATGGCAACATAACGGTCATATGCCATGGCCGTCAGAAGATAACCTTCTGCAATTACAAAAATAAGGAAGAAATAAAGCTGAGTCAGGCACTCCAGAAAGGAAATCATGTTCTTCTCTGACACAAAGTTCACCAGCATCTTAGGAGTAATGACCGTGGAGTAGCAGAAATCAATGAATGACAAATGACTGAGAAAATAATACATTGGAGAGCGAAGTTGAGAACTGACAGAAATTAACAAGATCATGCCCAGGTTCCCCACCACTGTGACCACATATATTCCAAGGAACAGGAGGAAGAGGGGCAGCTGGAGCTCTGGCTGCTTGGTTAACCCTTCAAGGATAAACACAGTCACTAAAGAATGGTTTGAAGTGCTCATTTCTTGAAAGAGATTATCTGTAGGAAGGAATAAGGGAAAAGAGGGATATTAGAGTTATTTTCTGATACCAAAGAAGGACGTCCCTTGTCTCAGTTGGTTCCATTTCTGATAGACTCATCTGTCCTGTGACTCATTACTTCCCTGTGATCCCTTAAAGCTTAAGAACATAGACCCTGAGCACAGCCCAGAGCCTTGGGTCCACCCAGCACTCTCAAGCACTCCTCGGTAAGTCAGAGTCTCAGAGCCCCTTCATCTTGCTCCCAGGTTTATGCCTCTTACCTGGGGAGAAAGCACAAACTTTCTAGACCTAAGTAATTTTCACTGATACCATGTAAAAGAAGGTGCTCACCCTTTCTCTAGGCAAATATCATTAGAACTTTTAGACTTGAACCCACATTTCAGTTTCCCAAGACCAAGAACTATCTTTGTCCAACATGGCCTCCACTCTAACTCTGATGATATAATAAAAGCAGTCTATTTCTATTTCCCATACAATCTACATGAGTCAACATAAATTAACACTGTCTAAAACTAAGCCCTTAGAAACGTAAAAGAAGTCTATAAAGAGATTGTGGAAGAAAAGAAATTATAGGAATGTTTTAATTAATTGAGATTCTTAGTGTCCCACATCTGTTCTCTGGATAGTAAAGGCCAATGGGCCAGGACATTCTTCTTTTCAAGGTGGATGTGGTTGTCAGAAAATGTGGTGCTAAATGCTCCTGTCCCAGAAAAAGCAAAGAAGCAGGGGTTGGTTTTTAGGTGTAATACATGAACCATTAACAAATCAGTGCTTCCCTCCCTGCCTTTCCCCTGCTGTCCGTCATTATAGGCCAAGCTCCCACTGACCTTTCTCTCTCACCATTCCTAGATAAGAAGTGGAGGATTTCTCTTGTTCTGACTTCAAGTTTCCCTAATGCCTAAACAGTCAATTCAGGAGAAACTGTTTAATATATTTGGTTGAAACATTATATATTACCTCTGGAATCAAGTTTGATAAGTTTTCATTGGGTTCTGTTGAGTAATACATTTGAGAGAGAAAACTTTCAACATGTGAATCATGAAGCTTGATGTGGTTTTAAATTCTATTTTCCTAAAATGAGAGCAAACGTCAATGGAGAAAAAAAATCCATACCTAGAGTGATATATAGTTTACTTTTGTTTTTCATGCATCCAGTGATCATTTTTCATGCTCACAAACAAAAATTGCTGATAACTTATTGCAATAACTTTTCTTCTATATACTTTCCACAATATCCTAAGGGTGCTCAATTCATGCACTGATTTAAAGGCTAAATTAGTTATGATATTATTATTTCTAAGAACACATTAAAAGAAAGCTTTCTTACTGAATTCATGGTAGTACTGTAAAGAAATATGGAGTCAAAATTGCCTGGATGCAACTCTGAGTTGCTCAATTAGCAATGTCTGAGGGATATGACCATGTTCTGACAGATGCTCTGAACTATTCCAACAAACAATGGGAATCAGTCTTAGGCATCGCATCTCTGTTGCTCTTACTTAACCCAACACTCCATGCAAACTCAGCATGCAGAGAGGCTGAAAGAAATGCAGGTATTTGGAAAGGGGGATGGAGAAACTGGGCATTCTTGGTTGAGAGTCATCTAGTAGCCATCCCAGCTCTTAGAAAAGCTCACATATAAGCTGAATGTAAATTTCCTTTTTATAATTGTAAATAATAGCAAAATCATTACCAGTGGGAAGAATCAGAATCAAAGCAGGCCAATCTCTCTGTGACCGTAGAGATGTTTCTGCTGACTTTGAGTTTGAATTTGCTGATCTGCCAGAGTAAGCAAAACCCATTAGGTTATGCCTTGAAAGAGCCCAATAGATTGAGGAAAGCAACAAATATGAAGTAACAGTTCACTTATCTGGAGATATTTATGTAGTAAATTAAAATCTTCAGTGTTACCAAGAATTTGAGTATAAGTAAAACTGATTTAAAGGAATCAATATAAATATCACAGTGTCTGTTTGTTTAAGTTTGTTCACTTATCAGTTCACATTGGTTTTGTCTTAGAGGCATGTCATCATTTTTCCCCCCTTTTTTAGAAAATTTTAACAACCTGGAAGCAATCAGAATGAAAGCAAGAAATTTAAAAGGTAGTGAGGACATGAGAAAATTGTTAAAGCAAGCCGATAATAGCAAGAAAAGCAGCATATAGTTTTACAGCAACAAAGGAGGCTTTCAAATAAGTATAAAAGTCAGTAAAAAAAAAATCCTCATTTGCATAGGTACCTAGGTTCCAGGATATTTCAATGTAAGAAAACACACACAAAATAACCCATGTGTATAAAATGATTGTCCACATCATCAAAAGGACATTTATTTATTTTCAAAATCTTCTACTCAGAAAGGCAAGGGAGGGTGAAATGCAATTTTTAAATTTCCCATCAACCTAATTCAGTAAAAAAGGGACTTTAAAGTTAAGCAAGAATAATAAGATATTTAAGTATGTAAAATTTCACTGAAAACAAAATGTTTGCTGACCAGATTAAAGTGAAAATAAATGCGTATTATCTGCCAAGGTCATACGCTTCTCTGTGGGGAGAGAACAAGGCACTGCTTTTTTCCACTTCCAGTGTTGCTCTCCCAGGGCTGGTGTCCTACAATCCTACTACTTTAATGTAGCCAGGATATAAGGCAGAAAAGTGCCAGTTCCAATCTTCGGGAGGCATAAATGGCTATCCAAGGAAAGGAGCTGGTTGCTTGTATTGTCACCTTTCAAGGATATAAGAATCCCGCCCACCAGATCCTTCACTGAGTTGCCCACAAAACATTCAGGATTTAAATGGGGGTGGAGGGAAATGTATACTTAATTACAATTAAAAAATTAAAATTTTAGAGTTTTGCTTCTTTTATTTAACAGAGGACTGTCATAGGGCAGGTATTGGTCTGTTATTTTCTCCTTCTGGAAAGATGAAATTTAATAAAATTTACCTAAATGAATATGTTGTCAACTCTAGAAGACAGAGTAATAGTTATTGGAGAAACCTCATTCCTCTCATTTCTATAGTGTAACTTCATCCAAGACACAAGAATAAAACTGGTGAGACATCAGAATCTCAAACACAATTGGGAACACAGCTGTCCCACTGGGCTTTGATAAAGCTGGTACTTTTGCCAAAAAAAAAAAAAAAATAGGATTCATAAAGTTCTTTTGGTTAGAAAATGTGGCTTCATTTTCCATAGGATTAGAACACTATGGAAAGGAGCTATATCTCTGCTTGTTACTTTATCCAAAGCAAACTTACATTTGACTTTCATCAGAACAAAAGTTTTATTAATTTCAAATCTACTCCTTTATGACTGTAACATAATATATATGGAAAAGCATTCTATTTGAAGACAGAACATAAGAGCTAAAAGCATGAATCCACTAAAAGTGTAGAGCCTGTGTGACTAGAGCAAACCATCTATCCTCTCTGGATCTTTATTTACTCATCCATATAAAGGGTAGTTATGAAGATAGAATGATCCTTAAGAAGTTTTGCAAACTGTAAACCACTATGTAATGATCAGTTACTATTTTAATAATTTTTTCCATTTATAAAATATTTTCTGAGTTTACTTTGTCTGATTTACTCCAGAGCTCTCCAAATTAGCAGGTAAGGACTCAAGGGACATGTATGAGAACAAAGATGCATCTATGTGTTGCACAAGAGCAGGAGAAAGCAGTTATTTGTAGACAGTAGAGCACTCTCTTTCCACTGGAAGAGCAAAATGTTAGAAAGTAATAATTCAAGAAGCACAGAGGTCAGGATATTTCTGGGGTCCCTATACTCACTTGGGAAGAGCTATCAAGAATTGTGTGTATTTTAGAGGCTATAAACCATCAGACATTTTGATTTAGATTTAGGAGGTGAAGCCTGTTAACCAGCTGCTGCTTTGGCAATGTCAATTCTGTTCCTGCCCTCTCTGGAAGAGCTGCGGCAGGAACTTGCTCCAAAAAGTACTGGGGCAACATGCAGATGACTTTATTAAATGCTGTCAACATAACCGAGCATGTTTGACCATACCACATCTAAGATATTCTTAAGAACTTCTTAAACTTTCACAATGAGGGTGAAAGACCCAGTTGCAACTTACATGTGCAAATTTATTCCAGCATTTGCTAATTGTGTCTATCACTGGACACCACTTAACTAGCAAAAGCCCATCTGAAAAGAAAAATCTTCCAGGTAAGCTAACATAACCGATTTCAGCATAAGTAGACATTAAAATGTCGGACACTTCAGGACTTGTTTGGTTCACCATGATATATAGAAACAGAGATCCAGAGAAGGGGGAAATCAAGTCAAGTAAATTAAGTCATCCTGTGTAAACACAGAGAAAATAAGTAAAAAAAAAAAAAAAAATTACATAAAATTCAAGATTACTTTTTCCCAGGCAAAGTTTTTCAGAGCAGTTATTTTATTCAGTCATTTAAAAATAAATAAATAAAATCATAATACCTTTCTCTCATGAGGAAAATAGTTTTACCTCTCCAGCATCATACAGTGTTAAGAGCTTGCTCCCTGGAGCCAGTATATCTGGGATCAAATCTTCATTTTGTCTCTTACCAGTTGTGTAACCTTAAGCGAATTGTTACCAATGATTCCTCCCACAGTTTGTCTCTGCCACTGACCCACAAGTACTTAGTATTGGCATATGGTCCCTGAGACTTGCTAGTGGGTCCCTCTTCCAGGCCATGCACCCCCTGGTCCTCTGTTGAGGGATGACTGTGCTATGTCACAGGTGAGTACCATCCCCCCAGGGTGGTTCTGGGCTGCTGGGCTGTGTAGGGAGGCTCCCAGTCTGCTGAAATGATGGCTGAATGGGGCTTTGTTAATTCACACTGCTCCACCTTCCCAACTCTGGGACAACCAGCTGAGGGTGCAGGGAAAGCTAATGTCCATGCCCAGTTCTGTGGTGTGTGCATGTTATTTGAAGCACTTCCATCACACTGGGTTGTCTGGGGCAGCTCTGGGCTATGGGGCTGGTGACAGGCAAGAGTGTTTCCTGTTCACCAGGATGATGGCTGTGAGCAGACACCACCCTTTTCTTGGGAAGTTATGGTGTTTAGTGAATTTTCTCAGCCACTGGATTATTGCCTTTTGTCTCAGAGCTCTCTTAGTTCTGCTCTTGACTTGACCTGCCCAAATTGCAAGTCTTTGAGGCTTTCTGTATTGGGCTTCTTGGAGTAATTGTTTTAGAAAAAGAAAAAAAAAGATAAAAAAAAAGCCCTCCTCACAGATCTAATGGGTTATTGAAATGCTAAGAGGCAAAGCAATTAGGGCCATTAAGGAAAGATCCAGGGGGCAGAGAGATCAGTTTTTCTTCAGGCTTTGCATATGAGCCTCAGGGCCTGAGCTCTGCCCTTCCCCTTTCTATGTTCACCAGAACTCCAAAAATACTCCGCTTTTATTTTGGAGTTTTTCTTGCTGTTTTTTGCTATGCCTGTCTCCTCTCTGCTGGGCTAGCTGCTCTCAGATTCTCTAGTGTCTGGTCTCAGTCTGTCTATGGTTGGAGTTTGGATCAGTAGAATGAGTTTCTGATAAGAGCTGCTACTGCAGTTCTCCCTTCTCCTTCCCAGCGCTGATGGCCCCTCCTCCCACGGGACTGAGCCTGGCAGGGAGGGGCGTGGGTCCCCTGGCCACAAAAACTTACAGATTTCACTGATCTCAGCAGTTCGACGTGTTCATGAGTGTTGTATGAAGTATGCCCAAAGTCAAATTGCTCTGCGGTGTCCAGTCCACGCAGTTCCTGGCTTTCTACCTACTTTCCTGGAGGAGTAACTAAAACATACAGCTCACCAATCTGCCATCTTGCCCCCGTTACCAATGATTCAATGTCTTCATCTGTAAAACCTAACTCTCAGGATTTTTTTAGGATTAAATGAGCATACAGAAGTTAAAAAAAAATGGTTCATATTAAGTGCTATGTAAGTATTCGATATTACTGATCTCATATCTTGAAAAATGAATGATTAATTAGAGCACTTAAAGACAAGCAACTGAAACATCCTTGGGGCTTCTTCTGTGACCTGCTGAGAAGTTCATATCAACTTACCTCAAAACATTTACCTTCAAAAACTGGGGTCCTAACTTTATTTTGAAATGTTGAGATGGGGCTTAGAAATATACAACAACTAATTCCCAAGGGATTTGAAATCTCTCAAGATTCAGGTCTCTGCGTATTATACAGTTAATGAAAAAGCCAATTAGAGCTTCCAATGAGCTCAGAATGATGTCACCACCCACAGGATTGGTTTCTGTGAGTAAAAATAATTAATTAACTCTACTTTATCCTTATACGACCCTTTAAAATTCATAATTTTAAATAATTTTGGCAACATTATTCTTTTTAATCTTCTAGACAACTATATGAAATCCTCAGAGAAGTGACTGTCATCTCCATATAAAGATTAAGAGAGTTTAAATTACTTTCCAAGGTTGACCAGTTAATAATTGGAGATGCCAGAATTTTTGTATTCCAATACTGGACTATTACTGAGTAACCATAATTAATGAACTACTGACACATACAACATGGATGAATCTTAAAAACATGCTGAGTGAAAGAAGACAGAAGCAAAAGCATACATACTGTATGGCTTTATTTACATAAGGTTCTACAACATGCATTAAAAATATCTGATGATGGAAATCAGAATGGTGGTTGCCTCTAGGGAGGTTTGCAGGGATTCAGTAAAAATAATCATATCTCCATAGGGATGTGTGTCACACAGATAAATGCATTTATTAAAATACCACATTGTATACTTAAAACCTTTGGATTTCACTATATGTAAATCATATTTCAATATGATAAAACAACTGATGAGAGAAAGTATAATTCTACAGAAGTTGTCACAGCTGGGAGTTAAACAGTTAAATCATGTAATGTCCTTATGCCTGTGTAGTAGGGAGGTGATTTTTCTAAATCATTATAGAAACCTACACTTTCTGTGTGATAACAGAAAACAGTCTTTCCTAGTTAAGAAATAACAGTTCTGATCACATCCTGAATTTGGTTAATGTAATATTTCTCTAAGCAAATACTAGCAATTCTTTTTTTTTTATTAATTTTATTTTGAAACAAATTCAAAGTTATAGGAACAGTTGCAAAAACAATACAAACCCCATACACAGAACTCCAGCATACCCTGACCCCCCTCCCCTGATACCCCAATCCACCAACTTTAACATGCTGCCACACTGCTATTTCTTTCCCTCCCTCCCTCCCTCCCTGTCTATCATCCATCATCTATTGCTCTGTTTTCTGAACATATGAGAGCTAGCTGCACACATCCTTGAACAAACACTAGAATTCACATATACTGTTCCCATGAACAAGAACATTCTTTTATGCAATCCCATTAAGCGCAGCTAAGAAGTACAAGAGATTCAACATTGATACAAAGCTTACATTCTACATTTCCTTTTTATTTTTTTCCTTATGTCTCAACTGTGTCCCTTTGAGCCTCCTGTCTTCCATCCTCAGATCTCATACAGGGTCATCCTTGGCATTCAATTGTCATCTATTTAGACTGTCTTTTTTTTTCTGTCAATTGTGGAAACATATATACAGCCTAGCTCTTCCCATTCCACCCCCTCCCTAGCATTACACTAGTGGGATTAATCACATTTAGAATGTTGTAATGCTATCTCTTTCCCACCATCCATTACTAGAAATTTCCCTTCACCTCAAACAGCAACCCCACACTCCTTTCTTAACTCCCCATTGCCCCTACCCCCATTTCTCTTAACCCAAACTCTACTTCTCATCTCTATGGTTATATTCTCTGATAATTTATTTGTGTTTACTGTGGGGCTTAAAATTAACCTCTTAAATCCATATCAATCTTGTTTTTCTTTGATACCACCTTCACTTCAATTGGGCACATAAACTATGTTCCTATACTCCTTCATTCCCCCACCTTTATATAGTTGTCTAAAATTACATATTTTACATTGAGTTCAAAACCACTGATTTGTCCTTAGAGTTTGTGTATTTTTTATCATGTAGGAAGCAAACAGTGGAGTTATAGTTCAAAAATTATTGACTTCTATTTGTATTCCATTGTGTTTGGAGAATGTTCTTTGAGTATATTCAATTTTGTTTTTTAATTTCTTGAGGCTTGTTTTATGTCCCAGCATATGGTCCATTCTGGAGAAAGATCCATGATCACTAGAGAAAAATAAGTGTCCTGGTGATCTGGGATGTAAGGTTCTACATATGTCTGTTAAAATTCTCTATATCTCTTTCTCCTTCCTTTGTTTCTCTGTTGGTAGGGCTCCCTTTAGAATCTAAAGCAGGGCAGGTCTTTTATCGGCAAACTCTCTCAGCATTTGTTTGTGAGAAATTTAAGCTCTCCCTCAAATTTGAAGGAGAGTTTTGTTGGATAAAGATCCTCAAACATGTTAATTGGCTTGTTGTGTTCTCATTTTAATTTGCCTTGAGACATTTACTGATTTCTCTTGTAATTTCCTCCTTGACCCACTGATTGTTTAAGAGTGTATTGTTTAGCCTCCATATATTTGTGAATTTTCCAGCCTTCGTCTTGTTACTGATTTGCAACTTCATTTCATTATGATCCGATAAAGTCCTTTGTATAATTTTGATCTTTTTAAATTTATGGAGACCCAGGGTTCTGGTTTGTTAGAACTGCCATTATGCAAAACACCAAAAATGGATTGGCTTTTATAAAGGGGATTTATTGGGTTACAAATTGACAGTTCTAAGGCCATAAATGTGTCCAAACTGAGGCATCAACAAGAGGATACCTTCACTGAAGAACAACTAATGATGTCTGTAACACATCTGTCAACTGGGAATGCTCGTGACTGGTGTCTGCTGGTCCTTTGCTCCTGAGTTGTATTTCAAAATGGCTTTCTCCAAAATGTCTCTGGGCTTCTGCCTTCACTCCTCTCAGCTCCTGTGCATCCTTGCTTCTTTCCCCCATGGCATTTGTCTGTAAGCGAGTGGCAGTCCTCTCTTAGCTTCTATGGGGCAAATTCTGGACTTCATCTTTTAGCTTAGCATCTCCAACCATCTTTCTGTCTACATCTCAAGCATTTCCAAGCATCAGCATCAGTGTCAGCTCTTAGCTTCTCCCAGAGGCAAAGTCTGGACCACCCATCCTAGCTTCTCTCTCCAAAATCTCTCTCCCAGCTTCCCCTCTTACTGGACTCCAGTGATCTAATCAAGACTCACACTGAATGGGTTCGGTAACACCTGCATGGAAATAATCCAATCAAAAGGTCTAGCCCACAGTTGGGTGAGTCACATCACCATGAAAAACTCAATTAAAAGTTTCCACCCTAATCAAAAGACTACTAAGTATGCCCCTACAATACTGCATTAAAGAACATGGCTTTCCTGGGAGACACGATATATCGAAACCGGCACACCTACTTTATGACCCAACATGTCGTCCATATGGGACCAATGAGCACCTGAGGAAAAATGTGTATCCTCCTTAAACAATCAGTGGGTCAAAGAAGAAATTGCAAGAGAAATCTGTAAATATCTTAAGATGAAGGAAAACAAGAATACAACGTATCAAAACTTATGGGATGCAGTAAAGGCAGTGCTGAGAGAGAAATTGATAGCCATAAATACCTTCATTCAAAAGAAAGAAGGGCTAAAACCAATGATCTAACTGAAGAAGTGGAGAAACTGGGGAAAGAACACCAAACTAATCCCAAAACAGGCAGAAGGAAAAACAACAACAAAACAAAACAAACAAGACTAGAACAGAAATTAATGAAATAGACAATTAAAAAAATAATACACAGAGTTAAGAAAACCAAAAGATGGTGCTTTGAGAGGATCAAGAAAATTGACAAACCCTTAGCTAGAGTGAAAAAGACAAAAAGAGAGAAGCATTAAGTTTGATGTATGTGTATGACACAGATAGAGAATATGAAGAGACCATTCTAGCCCCAGTGGGGAGGGAGGTGGGGGGAGAACAGGACTATCAGATAGATGTAAGGATGGTCCTTGGACTATAGAATTTCCAGATACTCAGTCATCATATAAGGAAATATATAATGTCAGAGAAAAGCTACAATAATATATGTGGATTAAGGCCTTTTGCATTAGTCTAATCTGATGACATCAGAATAAATCTTCACTTTATGCTTTCTGAGTTCTCTACCTGAAGGTACACGCAGAAGCAGACTTTGATTCTAATACTCAGGGAAGGGGCTCCACACAGATATGTTCCTGGAACACCCAGAGGATTAGAACCCACAGAGGACAGCAACAAGGTGAGAAGGAAAATAAGAACACTTGACTCTGTGGGATTAGAATATTTTACTTAAAATTAGTTTAGGCACAATGTATAAAAAAACATAAACACATATTCTTCGAGTTTAGAAATTCCTGCCATTTTTCCTCTTAAGGAACTGCTTTGGATTTTTTTTTCTAAAAACTCCCTAGTTCACATAAACAAGTTTATTTGATGCCATATTAAATGTCATTTTTCTCTCAAAATAGCTTTTTCACAAAATAAATGTTATAAGCTCATTGTAAAATAATGAAAACAATGCAGAAAAACTGACGAAAAGAGGTGAAAATTGCACCAATTTGTATTACTCATTTTTAACCCTTAGGTTAATCATTCATTTGTACATAGACACACTTTCATGATAACAGAAAAGTAAGGCACCAATATTCAAAATCTTTCTCCTGCTTCTACCTGCTTTGAGAATTCTGTCTTTGCCTGCCCGTCCCCAGCTCTAGAATCACTGTGTGGGTAAGGAAAGAATTGGAGAAGCAAGGAAGGAAACATTAATGGAAAATGGAATGGGCCAAGAAAGATAAACTACTATCGAAAATAAAATGAGGAAAATAAAAAAGAAGTTACAGAAAGAGTTCTGATTAGGAAAAATTAGTGTCAACATTGACTAAGAGGAGGGCTTTTGGGGAGTCTGATGAAAGGAATATGAAATAATACGGGGTTGCTGTCATGCGTTGGATGTATTGAAGGATAAAAGCTGGGGTGTATTTTAAAAAGTGCCAGGTGAGTGTGCATGTTGTAAGCATGTGTTTTAAGTAAAATCTAGTATCTTCCTTTGGGTGCATTATTAAAGTGTTAGATATAGAAAAGACACAAAATCTTTGGAAAGTTTTTGGTTGTTTTGTGGGGTTTTTTGTTGGTTATTTTTTTTGTTTTGTTTTGTTTTGCTTTTGTTTTGTTTTTTACATGAGACAGTCTGTTCTGATTTGGAAGGACCAAAAAGACACTCTAGTTCATTCAAGTTTTGGATTTCATGTGTCTTCAGTTTTATTCAAAATTACAAATACATGGAAGTCAAACAAAAACTCTTAATGAATGGGTCAAAGAAGAAACTGCAAGAGACAACAGTAAATATCTTGAGATGAATGAAAATGAGAACACAGCATACCAAAATTTATGGGATGCAGTGAAGGCAGTGCTGAGAGGGAAATTTACAGCCTTGAATGCAAACAATAAATAAGAAGAAAGAATTAAAATCAAAGCTCTAATTTGCACACCTGGCAGAAAAAGAACAGCAAACTAATCTCAAAGCAAGCAGAAGGAAAGAAATTACAAAGATTAGGAAAAAAAATTAACTCAAAGTGGATTACAGACCTAAATATAAGATCCAAGACTATAAAGCTCCTGGATGAAAATGGAGGAAAGAGATTCTGTGGTTGGCAATCATTTCTTAGATGTTACACCCCAAGGAGAGGCAACAAAAGAAAAAATGAGATAATGGGACATCCTCAAAATTAAAAATTTTAAGCATAAAAGGACTTTGTCACGTAAGTGAAAAGAAAACTTTCTCAATGGGAGAAAACATTTGGAAACCACATACCCAATAAGGGTTTTATATCCAGTATATACAAGGGTTTAGTATCCAGAATATATAAAGAAATCCTATAACTCTACAATAAAAAAGACAACCCAATTTAAAATGCGGAAAATGACTTGAATAGACATATCACCAAAGATGATATGTAAAACGCTAAAAAGGATATGAAAAGGTGCTCCACATCACTATTATTAGGGAAATGCAATGACAATATCATTTCATACCTACCAGAATGGACACTATTAAAAAAAACAAAACTACAAACAAACAGAAATTTACAAGTGTTGGAGAGGATGTGGAAAAATAGGAACCCTTATTCATTGCTGGTGGGAATGTAAAATGGTGCAGCCGCTGTAGAAGACAGTTTGGCAGTTCCTCAGGAAGCTAAGTAATCTGACTTATGTTTTAAAAAATGAATGTGGTTGTTGTGTTGGAAATAGATTGTTGGGGGCGTTGGATAACTCTGGGAGCTAATTAAGATGTCTTTGTAGTAATTCAGTAACATTGGTCTCTCAAGTCAAGGTGGTAACACTGAAGCTCATAAGACATGTTGAAATGTGGAAATACATGCAGATATATTCTTCATTTTAAGACATTTGTTTGGCAAAATTCTTAAGCAAACCAGTAGACTGATAGGTTAGGAAAAAAATATAGTTTAAATACAGGCAATAGACATTGGGTCAGTATCCATTATGTCCTACAATTGCACCAAGAAGTGAAAAAACAACCCGCAGAAAAATAGGAAAAGGATATAAATAGACAAGCAGCAGAGGAGCAAATTCACATGGTTTATAAGTTTATGAAAAGATGTTCAAGCTCAGGATTAGCAAGGGGAATGGAATTTATTTACATCTTTCAGATGGACAAACCTTTAAACAAAACCAATACCCTTGGTGGTAGAAATGGTGGGAAAAGGAAAGGTAGCTTCATACCTTGCTTGTGGGAATGTGAATTATGACCATTGAGGAAACCAAACTAAGCTGAAAGACAATGTTCTGGTAATTTATCTCTCTGAAACAGAAGTACTGGTATATAAAGGTGTATGTGTAATCATGACTTTGTCAGCATTGTTTTTAATGGTAGAAAACTGGAAAGGGTGAATTTGTATCAATGTGGAGACTACAATGTTGAATATTGGAGAGATTTCAGTGAAGTATTGATAAATGACAAAATCAAGAGGTTGAAAAATCTGTACTTTTAAAATCCAGATAAAAGCCCTATAAATACAATTGGTTGGATGACCAAGTCAGAAAACATGGGAGGGGGTGTGCTACGTCATAAACATGAATAACTGGGGGTGATGGGATGGAAAGTTGCTGAATAGATTAAAGCTAAAATATTAAATCTAAAGATTAGAAAATATGCATATATGTGTGCTATAAATTAACATTAAATATATATAGGAAGGTGTGTGTACATCTTATATGCTTTTGAGAGGTATTTCAATTAAGTTGTTTCCTAGGTGTTAGAGATTATAGCTAAAAGTCAAACCAGCACTATTAGAAGGAAAAAAGATTTCTACCTCTTTTGCCCTAAGGGAATAGGCAGTACTTGATGTGAAATTTTAAGTAGAATAATGAGCCTCCAAAGGTACCCCGATAAGAGCATGTTCATCTATATACAGACAATTTCATAATTCTGTCTTCCCTAAAGGATCTGAATTATGGAAGGGCTCCTAGGTAAGATTCTACATTAAACCCCTGAGACCTTGATTCTCCCAAATAAATAACTTACATCATTCTACCTGTTACTGCATAGAAAACAAAGGGTGTTATTCAGATTCCATTTTATAGGTTAATGATTACCTCGAGAAAAAATCATAATTAAGTGTCTTGATCTTTATCTGAGTGACTCTCAGAAAAATTCAAAGACTGAGATTTATAAATGCCCTGAGCCTCTCCACACAAAAGGAAAAGGAGAGATTTTAATTCAGAGCTAATACTTTGAATAGCAAGTTGTTTTCCTTTGGAAAACAATGGTGGAGAGAAAACCAGGACAGTTCTGATGCCTCTAGTTGGAAGAAGGGTGAGCACTGAATGCTTTGTGTTTTTATACCCTTCAAAACCCAGAGCTATGGAGAGTTAATGGACCTTTCTGCTTTCTCCAGTTGCGATCCTGAAGGTGGATGGTTGAAGGGTCTATATGGGAGGAAAGTAGAGGTTAGAAGTAGTGCTGGGCTTGCAATGCCTCCATTCCCTCTGTCCCTTAGAGCATTTCCTATGAAGAAGATCCAGGTTCCATTCCTGGTTTAGCGCCTTTTTGGTTTGCATCTTCTGGAAGCCAAGGGCATCTCTGAGTCTGATTCCATAACTGCTATGGCCCGACTGTTTATGGTCCCCACCCTATGCAGCATCTAATCTGGATTGGTGGCCAGTACAGGGTAGCTGAAGCAAAGTGAGTAAATATAACAACCATAAACTAGAGTTAGGAAGGGAATAAAGTTCATTAATGGCAAATTTAAGGAGAGAAAAAGATGAGAAATCCCTGCACTTCTTCCCCCTTTGTCCCATCTCTCCCAGTGTTAGCTGGTGCTCTGCTCATGCCTCCCATGCACCTGCCCTCCTTGTCTGAGCAGAGCCTGATCCAGCTCTGTGTAATAGTTAACTCCAGCTAAACCTCTGGGCTTCTTGGCTCCAGGAAGGGATAGGATATGGTCTTGCATAAGAAAACTGTATTCTACCTCAAATGTGACCCTACTTTCCTATCTTCACAGATTCCACTGGAAGAGAATGGAAATTGGAAACAGATCATTAGTGACAGAGTTTATCCTTCTGGGTTTAACAGAATACTCAAGACCGAGCTCCCCCTCTTCTTCCTCTTCCTAGGAATCTACATTGTCACTGTGGTGGGCAACCTAGGCTTGCTCACTCTAATTGTACTGAATCATCACCTCCACACTCCTATGTACTACTTCCTCTTAAATTTGTCCTTTATTGATCTATGTTATTCTTCTGTCATCACCCCAAAACTGTTGATAAACTTTGTATTAAAAATGAACATCATCTCCTATGGAGGATGCATGACTCAGCTCTTTTTCTACTGTTTCTTCATCATTGCAGAGTGCTATGTGTTGACAGTGATGGCCTATGATCGCTATGTGGCCATCTGTAGGCCCCTGCTTTACATGGTCATCATGTCCCTTCAGGTCTGTTCTTTGCTGGCTGCGATTGTGTATGTGGTGGCATTCATTGGTGCCTGGGCCCACACGGGGTGCATGCTGAGGTTGACCTTCTGTAATGCCAACACCATCAACCACTATATGTGTGATATCCTCCCCCTCCTGGAGCTCTCCTGCACCAGCACTCACATCAGTGAACTGGTAGTTTTCATCATTGTGGGCTTTGCTGTTGGGCTGCCCACCCTCACCATCATTGTCTCTTACACTTTCATCATCTCTACCATTCTCCACATTCGCTCCACTGAAGGAAGGTCCAAAGCCTTCAGCACTTGTAGCTCACATATTATTGTTGTTTCTATTTTCTTTGGTTCAGGAGCATTCATGTACCTTCACCCTTCTTCTGTTTTGTCCATGGACCAGGGGAAAGTGTCCACTGTGTTCTATATCATTGTGGTGCCCATGCTTAATCCTCTGATCTACAGCTTCAGGAACAAGGAGGTTAAAGTTGCCCTGAAGAAAAGCTTGAGCAGAAAAACATTTCCTGAGTTGAAGCCGTATTAATTACGATAAGAAAACAGGTTTCTCTTTATCTTGTTTTGTTTTCCCCTTACAGACAGAAGTGAGGTATAATGGAATCAGCACTGGATTTAGAATCCGAAGTCCTGGGTTACAGCTCTGAAATACAGGTGCATGATACTATCAAGATTTTCTGGAGGAATAAGTTAATGCAGATGAAAGTGTGTAGGACAATATGGGGCCTTTTTCACTTACACACTTTCCACAAGCTCTCCCGCAGTCTGAACACCCTTCTATACCCTGTCTTTTTTCTTGCTCAATCTACCCATCCTTCAGTGATAAGTTACCAAGAACCTCTGGGAAGTCTTTCCTTGACAGAAAGACCACATTTGAAGACCTTCAGGTATGTTTTAATGACATTCTGTGCCCACCCTATAGTGCCTACCTCACTATACTGGAATTCCTTTTCTCCTTCAATACATCCTCCACCTAAATGTGGGCAGAAATTCTGTATTGTTCACCATGCATCAGTTGCACCTAACACTGTCACTAATTCCCTGACTTGGAGCAAACACTTAAATATTACATTTACACTGTGATTCTACTATCTTAAATTATGAGAAAATTTTAAGAAACTTATTTGCAGGGAAAAGGTCACTATTATACAAGGGAGTATGTTGTTTAAGAAAGACACAGTTTTTCCACTTTGGCTTTTCAAAAATGGTGAGGGAATCACTTGAGAATATTACAGAGTATATGTGTGTGATTCACTCATGTTTTCTTTTGTCTACTATTCTTTGAAGATACATCTTTCTCAGTGAACAATACTGCCTTCTCCATGGTTACATTATATATGTTTTTCTTTTCTAAGAACACTATCATTACTAGTTCCTATCCCTATATATTATCTAATAACACTTCATATATCAGCTAAAGGGAAGCCCTGCATCATCCTTCCTGCAACATTTAGACGCTCTTATTTTTGTTACCCAGAGTGGAACAGTTTGTCCTAACATGAACTAAATGTCACAATAATTACAGTTTTCAGATTTTTGCAGTTGTCTGATTGTCTGTCTTCCCCGTTAGACTTTAAATACTCTCAGGGCAGGACCCACATGTATCTTATTCACTATTATTCACACTGCCAGTGCTTAGCATAGTATCTGGCACTTAGTAAGTGCTCAGTAAATATTGAAGGAATAAAAAAATGCTTAGTGCTATAACATTACATTTTGGGGGAGAAAGAGGAGATGTTTGGACAGAAGAGTTATTCAGTGAGTTGTACCACTTCTCCTTTCTAAAATGATTTTTGTAATAATTTATTTTCATCAGGATTTTTCCCACATCCTTCCTTATAGCACAGTAATAGAAAACAAGCTTTGTTTGCTTTTAATGAGGTTGTTATTTGTGTATATTAGAAGGGCAGACTTCTCGAAGCAGAGCAGAGCAGTGGGGAAGCTCATGGTAACTGATGTTGAACCTAACTGGGTTTGGATTTCAGCTCTGTCATTTGTTAAATATGAAACTTTGAAAAAGTTACTTATCCCTTCAGGATCTCAGCTTCCTCCTCTCAAAATGAGGATAGTATCTATTTCAAATTTTTATGACTATTTTTATGACTATTGTAATCCACTTGTTTTGCATTCAAGCTAACGTAAATGAAGTACAGTTCTGGATTTGCCACTATATAACAGAGCCATTTTCCATTCAGATTAATAACTTTCAAAATAACAGGTTTGGATGTTTGATTCATTTTTAAAATCTTGTGTTAACTGTCTTAATTTCTTCATTTATACAATAATACGTCTGGGATGAATCAAAGATTCACAGCCTGGCTATGAGTCAGAACCATCCAGGGACTATATAAAATGATGAGTCCTTGGTGTTGTTTCAGACCTACTCCATCATAACATGTTTTGGGCAGACCTCATAAATGTCATTTAAAGAACTTTTCATCACAATATGACATTACTGTCTGAGTGACTGGTGATTTGGAACTTCCCATAATATTCTGTGATTCTAAAAGTATTATAGGCAGAGGGGTGTGTGTGGTACTTGCATATTTTACTGAAAAGGAGACTTACTGCTGTCAGAAAAGTCAATAAATAAATTATTAAGTTTAAAAAAGGCAGTGCTAAGTATTGTAGTGTTAAATATTGGAGAGTGGTTGGGTGAAGTAAGCATCAGATCATTTTCTTTGTATTGAAAATCCACAATTATGGCAAGGGAAGTTTCATGGAAATGGTAGAAGCATAAACTTGATTGCAGTTGATTAGGGAGTGGCAGAGAAGAGAGCAAGTAGGGA
The DNA here is from genome assembly GCF_015220235.1 of Choloepus didactylus. NCBI lineage: Eukaryota > Metazoa > Chordata > Mammalia > Pilosa > Megalonychidae > Choloepus > Choloepus didactylus. Next base: position 142,587,238 of record NC_051312.1, on the reverse strand, counting down.
AAATATGCATAGCTTACTCATTCAAAATATAGTAGAATAATAAACCCCTGGAAAAACAGAAAGCCCAGAAATAATCCCACATACCTATAAATATTTAGAATATAAAAAAGAAAAGATTGCATTTCCAATCAATGATGAAATGGTAGATCATTTAATAAATACTGCTTGGGTGATAGGCTTGCTATTAAGAAAAAACATATATCGCTAAGTAACTATTCCACATACAAAAATAAATTCCATGTGGATTAAACAATTAAATTAAAAATGAAACTTTAACCATAAAAGATCTAGTGAATATACATGTGAATATTTATCTAATCTCAGGCAGAAGGAAAAATAAAAGGCAAAACATTTTTAAACCAACAATGATAAATTTCTATCAAGGCAGCAATAACAAATAAAAAACATTAATTTCACTCCCTGCTGTATGGTGAACTAGATACTCTGGTGGACCATCTTGGTACAAAATAGCTATGTCCTACATAAAACATAATATTCATTGAATTGTGTGCATGGGATATATGGTAAATGCCCAAGGACAATAAGAAAGGAAGAAGGAAAGGAGGAAGGAATAAGAGAGAGAAGGAAGGAAAGAAGTTAGAGAAACTTAAAAAAAATCACTGAAACTAGAGCAGCTGGATTCAACTCAGACTAGAAAAATTTGAAGAAATTACTTAGAACCTAACTCAGAGACACTATAAGATAGAAAATATGAAAGAGGTTAAAGATTAGTGGAGTTAGGATGGTTAGATCTCATAATTGTCTAATTGGAGTCCTAGAAAGAGAAAATAGAGAACATGATAGAAAGAAACTATTTGAAGAGATGATAGCTGAGGATTTTCCCGTACCAATGAGAGAGATGTGAATCTTCAGGTACAGGCTTATATAGCAGGAGCAGAGCAAATGAGGGGACATTAATAGGTAAGAAATACAAAGGTAAAGGGGAATGAATGGGCAGATCATGTAGAGATGCAGGAAACACAACATGGATGAGGCAGGGAAAACAGAAATAAATCCATTCTTTGACATATTATTGATACTGTAGAAAAGGAAACAGCAAGAAAATAATCTAAAAGTGGACAGAGAGGAGCCAGATCACTTTGAAAGGAATTACAAAGTGACATATCCTCTTAAATGTGACAATAAACCAGAAAGCAGGAAAATAATTTACCCATGCATTTATTCATCCATAGGGCAAATGTTTATTATTCCTTACAGTGTTTTGGCAGTAAAGGTATACAAACAAATAAAACAAATCCAAATCTCTGCCCTAGCCTGCCTACCATGAGCAAAACAAATAAAATACATGTCAATTATGTAATATAAAATGTGGTAACAGTGGAAAAAATGATTGTGTTGTCTAATCATGATGAAATCTTACTAGAAATCATTTGCAAAAAATACCCTTTTCTACATTCATAGATTTAAAAATTAATAATGATTCTAAATAAACTATGGGTCAAAGTGAAGGAATACTATGAATATATTTCATATCAAAATGAATGGGATGCAGCAGAAGTAGGGTATAGACAGAAATGAGAACCTTGAATATTTGTCACACAAATAAAATGTATAAAATTAGTCAGTTGGAAAATGACAAAGGAATAAATAAAGTAAAAATAGGAATAAACTAAAGGAAAAATAAGTGGAGATAATAGAAGTTATTAATAAAGAACATACAGAAAATATAATTTACAAAACCAGATTGAAGAAAGAACTAGAAAACCTGAAGAAACTCCATTATATCCCATCCTTCAAATAAATAAAATTTGTAGTTGAAATCCTCAGCAGGACTCTCCCCACAATGAGAAATAGGGCGTGTAGAGAGGCCACTCACTGACACTGACCCAATCAGTTTGGTCTTCCTGGGGGACCAGCGCTGATGAGATCTCTTCCCTTGCAGTTTTGGACCCTTTGTGCTATAGGACTTATGAGAAGATGGTGGAATAGGAGAGGCAAAGCTAACTTTTCTACCACAAAATAACTAGAGAAAAGGCAAAAATGACCAGGACAGTGGCTCAGGGTACAAGCTGCCAGAGAGGGACTTCTACACTACATAGGGAGGATCTGGATGAAAAAGTAAAGAAATTGTAACAGTAAGGACAGGGTGCATTTATTTAATTGTGACCACTTCTGGGGCTGGCTGCTATGTGTCAGCTGAAATGGGTGAGGGAGGAACTGTGCACTCCCACCCTCCCATCTCCACAACCAGCTCAGCAGAGCACTGTTTTCAGTCCTGCAGCCAGGAACACCTATGTGGGACTTGGGAACCAAAAGACTTGTTTTAGCCACACACAGAGATGTTGCTGTGGCATGCAGAGACTACCCCCAACCCTGAGGCAGGCCACTGTTGGAGCCAGGTTTGGAGAAGAATGGGGGGCCTCCCCCTGGAAGGAGAGGGGATGCAGAGCACTACTATATCTGACAAGTAGCAGGTGAGAGAGATACTCTCTGCTGCTCTGCCTGCATCCTTTCTCCATGTAGGCCTGTGGCACTCACAGTGTGCACAGGTGGAGAATTGGAGACAAGGGAGAAAGCCCCATGGATGCACCAAGAGCTTCTCCCCCACTGCAGATGCCCAGGGGTGCATGGCAGGCAGGGATCTTGCATGCTGATGAATAACAAGGTACTTCCAAGCTGGCTGAGGGCTGGGGAAGGTGAATCTCTCAGACCCATAGCCCAAGGTTATTCAACTTGGAAGCCTGAAATCACCAGACCCATCATGCTCCTATGTGGATTCTCTGCCAAGGTGCACACTGCCTACTTACCACCCCTAGGCTGGCCATCTCTAGCATGTATGGAGATCTGCTGCATTGTCTGGATGTTCACCTGGTCTGGACCTTGCCCAGTGGTCTTCCACAGTCAGAGAAAAGTGGGCTTGAGAGGAAAAGGTGGCCCAAGAGCCCATCTGCTAGAAAGACAAGGAGAGTGCACTCTGGCAAACTTCTGTTCTGCCAAATCCTCTGCAGGTGTCTAAATACACTTGATTCTCCTGCAGGAGGCCTTGACCACACTCTGGCAAGGATTTACAGACAAACCAAGAGCCAAAGGAGACCTTCAATCCAAACCCAAGCAACTACAAAATCTTAGGTGAGTGAGGGAAATCAACTTTCAAACTCCCCTTATCAAGATAATCAAATACTGAAAACTCAGAAAATAAAAAACCACATGAAGATTCAGAAGATATGACCAAGCCAAATAATGAAATTAAAAACTTGTAGGAGACACAGAATTTGGAACAACTGATCAAGGAAGTACATACAAATCTCCAAAATAACTTCAGTGGGTTGGCTGAAGACATATAAGATATCAAGAACACACTGGAAGAGCATAAAGAAGAATTTGAAAGAGTAAACAGAAAGATAAGATAACAGATCTTATGAAAGTGAAAGATACTGTACATCAAATTAAAAATATACTAGGGACACACAACCACAGATTTTAAGAGGCAGAAGAAAGAAAAGTAATGTTGCTCCAAAGGAGAAGCTAAGCCTACTTCTAATTGTGCCTAAGAGTCTATGTCAGAGTACTTTGTTACTCAGATGTGGCCCTCACTCTCTAGCTGAGCCAACTTAGCAGGTGAACTCACTGCCCCTCCCACATGAGGCATGACTTCCAGCACTGTAAATCTCCCTGGCAACACAGGATATGCCATCCAGGGATGACACTGGACCTGGCATTGTGGGATTGAGAACATCTTATTGACCAAAAAGGGGAAGCAAAATGAAACAAAATAAAACTTCAGTGGCTGACAGATTTCAAATGGAGTCAAGAGGTCACTCTGGTGGACATTCTTATGCATTATAGAGATAACCCTTTTTAGGTTTTAATACGTTGTAATAGCTAGAAGTAAATACCTGAAACTAACAAACTGCAACCCAGTAATCCTGATTCTTGAAGATGACTGTATAGCAATGTAGCTTATAAGAGGTGACAGTATGATTGTGAAAGCCTTATGGATCACACTCCCTCTATCCAGTGTATGGATGCATGAGTAGAAAAATGGGAACAAAAACTAAATGAAAAATAGGGTGGTATGGGAGGGGAGGATGATTTGGGTGTTCTTTTTTACTTTTATTTTTCATTCTTATTTTTATTCTTTCTAGTGTAAGGAAAATGCTCAAAGTAGACTGGGGCAAGATGGTGGAGTGGTGAGGTGTGGGTTTTAGTTACTCCTCCAGGGCAGTTGGTGGAAAGCCAAGAACTGCATGGACCAGAAACCACAGAGCAATTTGACTTTGAGCATACTTTATACAACACTCACGAATGCATGGAACAGCTGAGATCAGTGAAATCTGTAAGTTCTCATGGCCAGAGGACCCACGCCCCTCCCTGCCAGGCTCAGTCCAGTGGGAGGAGGGGCCATCAGTGCTGGGAACCAGGCAGGAGAACTATAGTTACAGCTCTTATTGAAAACTCAAACTGCTGATCAAAAACTCCAAACACAGATAGCCTGAGACCAGAAACCAGAGAATCTGGGAGCAGTCAGCCCAGTAGAGAGGAGATAGGGCTAGCAAACACAGCAAAAAAAAAAAAAAAAAAAAAAAAAAAAGAGAGAGAGAGACTTTTTAGAGTTCGGGTGAGCATAATACAGAGAATGTCAGAGCTCAAACAGAATCAGGTGCATATGCAAATCCAGAGGGTGAGGACCCTTGTCTGAAGAGCCAGTTTCTCTGCTTTCTTGACTGCTCCTTAATGGCCCTCAATGTCTTGTCTCTCACCATTTCAACAGCCCATTAGATATGCAAGGACTGTAACAGTTCATACTGGGCCCTTCTTTTTCTTTTTCTTCCTTTCTTTTTTATCATCTTTTTCTCTTTTTCTAAAACTATTATTCTAAGAAGCCCATTACAGAAAGCCTCAAAGACTTGCAATTTGGGTCCAGGCAACAACAGAGCTAAGACAACTCTGACAGACAAAGTAATAAGTCTCGTGGCAGAGAAAATTTGCTAAACACCATAACTTCCCAAGAAAAGGGGGGCATGGCCAAGCTCCAGTGGCAGCCCCTCTTCTGGAAACTCAGACCCCAAGGGCTGGAATTCAGAAACCAGCTTTAATCAGTGTTCTAGTTTACTATTGCTGCTGGAATTCAAAACACCGGAAATGGATTGGCCTTTGTAAAAGGGGGTTTATTTGGTTACACAGGTACAGTCTTAAGGCCATAAAGTGTCCAAGGTAACACATCAGCAGTCGGGTACCTTCAGTAGAGGATGACCATTGGTGTCTGGAAAACCCATTAGCTGGGAAGGCACATGGCTGGCGTCTGCTCCAAAGCTCTTGTTTCAAAATGGCTTTCTTCCAGGATGTTCCTCTCTAGGCAATAGTTCCTCAAAAATGTCACTCTTAGTTGCACTTGGGGTATTTGTCCTCTCTTAGCTTCTCTGGAGCAAGAGTCTGCTTTCTATGGCTGTCTTCAAACTGTATCTCATCTGCAGCTCCTGTGCTTTCTTCAAAGTGTCCCTCTTGGCTGTAGCTCCTCTTCAAAACAGCACTCACAACTGCACTGCACTGAGTTTCTTCTGTTTGTCAGCCCATTTATATGGCTCCACTGATCAAGGTCCACCCTGAATGGGTGGGGCCACACCTCCATGGAAATTATCTCATCAGAGTTATCACCCACAGTTGGGTGGGGCACATTCCATGGAAACACTCAAAAAATTACAATCTAATCAACACCGATAGGTCTGCCCACACAAGATTACATCAAAGATAATGGTGTTTTGGGGACATAATACATTCAAACTGGCACAGTCAGCCACACCCAGACAGGGTCAGGGTCACCAGGAGAACTAAAAGCTCTACACCTCCTTACACTAGTGGGGGAAATGCAGGCTGGCATGCACAACTTGCTGGACAGCACAGGAGAAGCACAGAGTCTAAAGGCCTCACAGGAGGGTCTCATTCTCAAGGAAACTCATTACTCTCCTCCTGAGACCTGGGCCTCTCTGGACTGGGAAAACCTGACTGGAGCTGACCATATCTGAGGAGACTCTCACACAAGACAGCTACAAAGAGGCAGGGGAAGAAACAGAAGAAAACAAGAGGTGAAAAACTCTGATCAACTAAACAGAAGATAAATGTCTAGAATAGGCTGAACTGAATACAAAGTCAACCAACAAGAAAACCCCAGGTAAAAGAGTGGAAACAAGCTCCAGAATAAACTAATTAAGAACGTCAGATGTCTAGACAGCTTATGATAATGACACATACTAGGAAACATGAAAATATGGACCAGCCAAAGGAACAAACTAATAGTTCAACTGAGACACAGGAGTTGAAGCAATTATTGCTAAACCAATTCAATGAACTGAAGGAAGAACTAATTGGAGATGTTCAAACAAAGCTAAATCAATTCAAAAATCAAGTCAATGAACTGAGGGAAGACACAGCAAAAGAGATGAAGGATATAAGGAGGACACTAGATGACCATAAGGAAGAATTCATAAAGTTGTAAAAGCAAATGGCAGAACTTATAGGAATGAAGGTCATAATAGAGTGCGGGACACTGATTACGTGCTTCAACTTGGCGGGCCTGGGCTGGGGGACCTGATCAGCCCCTGGGGAGGGTGGTGGGCACGGGCGACAGCGCCCTCCACAGCCCCCCGGGCCTGGGAAAGTGAGGCCGGAGGCAGGCCCCTTTTCCTCACCCAAAATACCACTGTTAGGGGAGGCTTGCCGGAGGGAACCGCCTTTTCCCCACCCCCTTATCTTGCCCGGACACTCCCCGTTGCCAGTGCAACTCCCATCACCACCAGTACGCATACATTGTTGCCAGACACCGTTACCGGAGCAACTCTCGCTCCTTTTCAATCAACCTCCGCGCCCTCTCAGAACCAATCCAAGCCTTTAACCTCTACAGCTACCCCGCCCTCTAAACGCCCAATATAAGCTTGTACTCTCCCCTAATAAACTCCCTTGGCTTTCTTCACCCTAAAAGAACCGTGTCCCGCCTGTTCCTTTCTCGCCGCCCTCCATACTTTGCACGCCTACGCCGGGGACCGGGCCCAGTCCCCCGCCTCGCCCTCGCCTCCGGGAAAGAGCCCCCGCCGCCGGTACCCTCCAAGCAATCCTGAGAGCCTAGGATTTGGTAACCGGCCGCCACCTCCCCCCCCCAGACGAGTCAACTGCGACCGCAACTGGCGCCCAACGTGGGGCCCCTGGGATTAAAAGTCCTCTCCACGCAGCGGTCCAGTAAAACCACCCGCTCGCCCGGACGCCTCTCCAGCTCCCCTTCTCCTTGCCTGCAAAGTAAGGGCCGCCTCTCCCTCGCCGCCCCGCGGAGCTACCTCTCCCTCGCCGCTCCACGTCTGGAGCCGCCTCTCCCACGCCGCTCCGCGCCCGGGCCGCTCTTCCTTTCCCGCATTAACCTAGCTTTTGCCCCCGACTACCTTTCGTCTTCTCTTCCTATGTCCCCCCCATTCCTCCTAACACTCTTCCTCCAGTAGCTTTCCCTCTTCCCCTCCATTACTTTGCTGTGGTCCTCTGTGTCTTTGTTTCTTTGTTTAGCGCGGTGTGCCTCTTTGCGACCGCCCCCCCCAAACTGCTCTTGCTACTAGAGGGTCCTGCCTTCTATTCTCACCGTCTCCCTCGGCCTCGCGGCCACGGTTTACCTCATTTTCTTTACTCAATAATCAACCCCCCTTTTTTTCTTTTCTCACTCCGCTATGGGTAATCGTCTATCTGCACGCCAAGCACCCCAAGTTCGTGCTCTGGCTGGTCTCCTAGACACACATCGCTGTAAGGTGTCTGTCCGGCAGCTGCAAGTATACTGGGACCTCCTGCTGCCCTTTAACCCATGGCTCACCACTTGCCATCTTTGGGACCCTGTTACTTATGATCGCCTTATTGATCGGGTCACCAACGCCATGGAACATGAGAGCAAGCGCTTCCCTCCCGGCTTGCTCCCCACCTTAATAACCGTCCGCTCCTGCCTTCAAGGCTCCCTCCCCCCTGATCGAGGCCTCATTAAATCCAAGGAGGCCCTATCAACCCAGTCAACAGATTCAGACAGCGATACTAATGTAAACCACGATTCGGACACAGAGTCCTTAGTCGAGCAGATTAACAACGCGCTCGAAGTGACTCCCAAAAAACAAAATAACACTGAGCCTCGCCAAGATGGTGAACTTCCTCCTCCTCCTTCTTCTTCCATCGAGGGGAGGAAGTGCTCCAGTGATGACGTCAGCCCTAAGCTGGGCCGGAAACCGCAAGCGCTTTACCCCGCCCTTTCACAGGGCGGAACTAGTCCACCATCTTATGCCTTAGCCACTCCCACCGCGCCGCCGTCTTGCGACGCTTGGGGCCTCCTACTTCCGCCTCCCCCTTCGGCGAGCTCCCCCTCGGAGCCGCTACCGGCAGCTGCCGCCGCCCCTCCCACCCTGCCGACTAACAACCCCTGGCTGCCTTCTACACCTCAAGGCAACCCTTGGGGCAACGCTCCCCCTACCCCCACTCCCGCGCCAAGCCCTCTGCAAGCGCGCCCTCCTTTCTCTCGTGCTTTTCGCTGCTTTCCTCTTAACCTTACCCCCACACCACAGAAACCGTACGACTGGTATCCCATTGACTCTGATACTATCAAGCAACTTCGCAGGGCCGTCAAGGAGGACGGGTTAGGTAGCCCATACGCTTCCCAAATACTGCAGGATCTCGCCATGGACTTTTGCCTCCCCCAAGACTGGGCCTCGCTTGCCCGTTCCATTCTTAACCCCGGCCAGTTTGTTAATTGGCGTGCTCACTTCCAGGCGGAAGCAGCTAAGCAAAGTGAGCAAGACGCAGCCACTGGAGTCTATCATCACCCCGAAGCTTACTTGGGCACGGGAGCGTTTATAAATGCATCTGCCTATATTAATGCACCTGCCACCTTTTGGCCTATCCTTTGGGGAATCGCCTTACGAGCGTTTGCCAACTGCTCTGCCTGTCGGCCTAATAAATTCACCAAGCTCTTCCAGGAGCCGAGTAAGCCTTTCGCCACCTTTGTCTCCAGAGTCGAAGAAACCTGCGCTCGAAAGGTAAGTGATCCCCAGGCCCAATATTACATGTGCCCATCCTCAAATCCTGGAAAATCGTACTGTAATTCCCCCAACGAGTACTACTGTGCATACTGGGGGTGTGAAACATTAGCCACTCAGTGGGAGACTTACGCCACTGATCATTACCTAACTCTAAAATGGGCCCCCTTTAACTGCAAACCACCTGAAGAACCCATTACCTGGGGTATCTATGGAGGCCATCACCACATTGCACCTACAGGTACCTGCTCACATTTAAATCTCAGTGTGCAGCTCCCTACTGATCCCTCCTGGCTACTCGGTCGAACCTGGGGCTTCAGAATTTATTTGAAAGGAGTAGACCCAGGTTCCCTTATTCTTGTAAAAAAGGAGGCTGTACAAAAAAACCCCTCTGCCATTGGTCCCAATAAAGTCATTAACCCCCTTTTTCCACAGCCCCCCAGCCGCACCTCGAGTACAAGCAGCACACCCGGAAACCGCACCTCAGCTGCAAACAATGCATCGCCAACCCCACCAACCCGACCTCCTCTACCCCCCTCTCGCTACTCCTCTCGTTACTCCTCTCCCCTCCTCAGCCTTATCCAAGCAGCCTTCACTTCAGTGAATTCCTCCAACCCCAATCTTACCTCCTCTTGTTGGCTTTGCCTCTCCACTTCCTCCCCCCTGTATGAGCCAGTAGCCTCCAACCTCTCCTTTTCAGAAAACACAGAGGACAGCCCCTCGGAATGCAATTGGAATACCTCTGCCGTCCCCCTAACCTTTCATTCAGTCTCCTTTACAGGAAAGTGCATCCGCCCTCGCTCAAGTAACTCTCCCAACCTCACAGCTTGTGCCGACTACTCATCTCCCAGCAGCTCTGCAAAATTTCTCATTCCTCATAACTCCTCCCAATGGCTCTGCTCCTCTACAGGGCTTACCCCCTGCCTTAACGTGCAAACCCTCAATACAACTAATGAAACTTGCCTCCTAATTGTCCTCATCCCTAGGGTCCTATACCACAGCGAGGAAGACTTCTTCCTCCGCCTGGAAACAACTGCAGCTTCTGCCCCACTGCAAAAGCGAGAGCCCATCACCGTCCTCACGATTGCCTCCCTCCTAGGTCTTGCAGGTGCTGGCACCGGAATCGCTGCATTAGCCAGTCAAGGCTCCGCCCTAACTCACCTCCGGGCGGCTGTTGACGAGGACATTCGTCACCTACAAGACACTATTTCCCATCTTAAAAATTCTGTCAATTCCCTCTCTGAGGTAGTGCTCCAAAACCGCAGAGGTCTCGACCTTCTCCTCCTCAAAGAAGGAGGCCTTTGCACCGCCCTAGGAGAAGAGTGCTCTGTATATGCCAATTCCACAGGTCTCGCCGAGGACAGCCTAAAGAAGGTCCGAGAGGGACTGGAACAACGCAAAAGAGACCGTGAAGCCACCAGCTATTGGTCCCACATCTTTACCCCCCTCCTCCCTTACCTCCTCCCTCTCCTCGGCCCCCTACTAATGATTATTCTAGCTCTCACCTTAGGACCCTGCATTATCCGCAGAATTGTCCAGCTTGTAAGGAAACAAACGGATGCTATTTTCTCCTCGTTCGTGCAAGTCCAGTACCAGCGACTCGCCACCTCTGACGCTCCCTACTCCGAGATGACAACCAACCCTCCGCGACCTCACCGCCACCGGTCAACCCGCCGACCGCGAGGCCCTTCTCGATCGCCTGAACATCGCACCAACCTCGAGCTCCAGCTTCTCTGAACCTCCAACTTTAAACCCCCCACCCTCGTCCATCCCACAAGCAGCAAGGCCCCTGTCGAGCGCCCGGGCGCCACACCAACGCCGAGCTCCAGCCTCGCTGAGCCACCGTCAACCCCTTTTTCCCCTCCCCGGCCTCCCCCTTCCCTCATCCCTTAGCGGGCCTCTCCGGTAAGCTTCTTCCTTTAATTAGAAAAGAAGGGGGAAATGCGGGACACTGATTACGTGCTTCAACTTGGTGGGCCTGGGCTGGGGGACCTGATCAGCCCCTGGGGAGGGTGGTGGGCACGGGCGACAGCGCCCTCCACAGCCCCCCGGGCCTGGGAAAGTGAGGCCGGAGGCAGGCCCCTTTTCCTCACCCAAAATACCACTGTTAGGGGAGGCTTGCCGGAGGGAACCGCCTTTTCCCCACCCCCTTATCTTGCCCGGACACTCCCCGTTGCCAGTGCAACTCCCATCACCACCAGTACGCATACATTGTTGCCAGACACCGTTACCGGAGCAACTCTCGCCCCTTTTCAATCAACCTCCGCGCCCTCTCAGAACCAATCCAAGCCTTTAACCTCTACAGCTACCCCGCCCTCTAAACGCCCGATATAAGCTTGTACTCTCCCCTAATAAACTCTCTTGGCTTTCTTCACCCTAAAAGAACCGTGTCCCGCCTGTTCCTTTCTCGCCGCCCTCCATACTTTGCACGCCTACGCCGGGGACCGGGCCCAGTCCCCCGCCTCGCCCTCGCCTCCGGGAAAGAGCCCCCGCCGCCAGTACCCTCCAAGCAATCCTGAGAGCCTAGGATTTGGTAACCGGCCGCCACCTCCCCCCCCCAGACGAGTCAACTGCGACCGCAATAGAGGAGATGAAAAAGACAATGGAGGGATATAACAGCAGATATCAACAGGCAGAAGAAAGGATCAGTGAATCGGAAGGCCAGACATCTGAATTCACACACACGAAAGAACAGAAGGCGAAAAGAATGAAAAAATATAAGCAGGTCTTAGGGAGCTGAGTGAGAACATGAAATGCACAAATATACATGTTATGGGTGTCCCAGAGGGAGAAGAGAGGGGAAAGGGGGCAGAAAGAATAATAGAAGAAATAAATCACTGAAAATTTCCCAACTCTTATGAAAGAAAGAAAGTTAGAGATTCAAGAAGTACAGCACACCCCAAACAGAATAGACCCCAATAGACCTACTTCAAGACACTTACTGATCAGATTGTCCAATGTCAATCAGCAAGACATAAGCAATCCATCACATACAAGTGAAGCTTGATAAGACTATGCAGAGATTTCTCCACAGAAACCATGGAGGCGAGAACACACTGGTATGATATATTTAAGATACTGAAAAAGAAGAACTGCCAACCAAGAATTCTATATCCGGCAAAACTGTCCTTCAAAAATGAGGGCGAGAATAAAATATTTCCAGACAGACAGACACTGAGAGAGTTCGTGAATGAGAGACCTGTGCTACAAAAAAATACTAAAGGGAGTGCTACAGGCTGATAGGAAAAGACAGGAGAAAGAGGTTTGGAGAAGAGTGTAGAAATGAAGATTGTCAGGAAGGGTAAAAAGAGAGAGAGGAAAACACAATACATGACATTTAAAATCCAAAAGACAAAATGATAGAAAAAATACTGTCCTTAGTAATAACACTAAATGTTAATATATTAAACTCCCCAATAAAAAGACACAGACTGGCAGAATGGATTAAAAAACAGGACACATCTATATGCTCTCTACAAGAAACTCACCTTAGACATGAGGACAAAAATAGGCTGAAAGTGAAAGGTTGGAAAAAGACATTCCATGCAAAGAGCAACCAGAAAAAAGTGGGAGTAGCTATACTAAAATCAACTAGACTTCAAAAGTAAAACAATTAAAAGAGAAAAAGAAGGACACTATATATTAATAAAAGGGTGAATTCATCAAGAAAACATAACCAGCATAAATATTTATGCACCAAGCCAGAGTGCCCCAAAATTCATTAGGCAAACACTGAGACCCCTGAAAGGAGAAATAGATAACTCCACAATAATAGTTGGAGACTTCAATACACTGCTCTCATCAATGGATAGAACATCTAGACAGAGGATCAATAAGGAAAAGGAGATGTTGAATTGTATGATAAATGAACTACACTTGACAGACATTTATAGAACACTACACCCCACAAGAGCAGAATACAAGTTTTTCTCAAGTGTTCATGGAATGTTCTCTAGGATAGACCACATGTTGGGTCACAAAGCAAGTCTCAACAAATTTAAAACTATTGATATTATTAAAAAAACTACCTCAGATCATAATGGAATGAAGTTTGAAATAAATAACAGGCAGAAGATTGTAAAATTCACAAATATATGGAGACTAAACAACACATCCTTAGAAAACCAGTGGGTAAAGGAAGAAATTACAAGAGAAATTAGTAAATACCTCCAGGCAAATAACAATGAAAACACAACATATCAAAACTTATGGGATGCAGCAAAGGCAGTGCTGAGAGGGAAATTTATTACCACAAATGCCTATATTAAAAGAGAAGAGAGAGCAAAAATTGAGGAATTAACTGTCCACCTGGAGTAACTAGAGAAAGAACAGCAAATAAATCCCAAAGCAAACAGAAGGAAAGAAATAACAAAGATTAGGGCAGAAATAAATGAAATTGAGACTAGGAAAACAATAGAGAGAATCTACAAAACCAGAAGCTGATTCTTTGAGAAATGAACAAAATTGATGCACCCCTAGCTAGGCTAACAAAAAAACAAAACAACAACAACAAAAAAAAATAAATAAGAGAGAGCACATGCAAATAATTGCAATCAGAAATGAGAAAGGAAACATAACTACTGACACTGCAGAAATAAAGGAAATAATGAAAAGATACTATGACCAACTATATGCTAATAAACTGGACAACTTACACAAAATGGACAACTTCCTAGAAAAGCACAGACAACCAACCTGACCAGAGAAGAAACAGATGATGTCACCAAACCAATCATAAGCAAAGAGACTGAGTCAGTCATCAAAAAGCTTCCCAAAAGAAAAGCCCAGGACCAGATGGCTTCACATGTGAATTCTATCAAACATTCAAGAAACAATTAATACCAACCCTGCTCAAACTCTTCAAAAAAATTGAAGAGGAGGGAAAGCTACCCAACTCATTCTATGAAGCAAACATCACCCTAATACCCAAAATCAGAAAAAAAGATACCACAAAGAGAGAAAATTATGGACCAATCTCTTTAATGAATAGAGATGCAAAAATCTTCAACAAAATACTCACAAATAGAATCCAGCAGCATATTAAAAGAATTATACACCACGACCAAGTGGGGTTTTTTCCAGGTATGCAAGGCGAGTTCAACACAAGAAAATCAATTAATGTAATACATCACATCAATCAATCAAAGTAAAGAACCACATGATTATCTCAATCGATGCAGAAAAGGCATTTGACAAAATTCAATATCGTTTCTTGATGAAAACAGTTCAAAGGATAGGAATAGAAGGGAACTTTCTCAATATGATAAAGGCAGTATACGAAAAACTCACAGACAACATCGTACTCAATGGGAAGAGATTGAAAGCTTTCCCTCTAAGATCAGGAACAAGACAGGGATGCCCACTGTCACCACTGTTATTCAACATTGTGCTGGAAGTTCTAGCTAGAGCAATTGGGCAAGAAAAAGAAATAAAAGTCATCCACATTGGAGAGGAAGAAGTAAAACTTTCACTGTTTGCAGATGACATGATTCTCTATGTAGAAAATCCAGAAAAATCTACAGCAAAGCTATTAGAGCTAATCAATGAATACAGCAAAGTGGCAGGCTAAAAAGATCAACACGCAAAAATCTGTAATGTTCTTATACACAAATAATGTGCAACAAGAGGAAGAAATTTTTAAAAAAAATTCCACTTACAATAGCAATCAAAAGAATCAAGTATTTATGAATAAACTTAACAAAGGCCATAAAAGACCTATATAAAGAAAACTACAAGAAACTGCTAAAAGAAATCGAACAGGACCTAAAAAAAAAATGGAAGAACATACCATGTTCATGGCTTGGAAGACTACATATAATTACACTGTCAACTCTACCTAAACTGATTTATAGATTGAATGCAATACCAATTAAAATCCCAACAACTTACTTTACAGAAATAGAAAAACCAATAACTAAATTTATTTGGAAGGGCAAGGCTCCCCAAATAGCCAAATATATCTTGAGAAAGAGGAACGAAGTGGGAGGTCTCACATTACCTGACTTTGAAGCATACTACAAAGATACAGTTCTCAAAACAGCATGGTACTGGCATAAGGACAGAGATACCAACCAATGGAATCAAATTGAGTGTCCAGAAATAGACTCTGGCATCTATGGGCAATTGATCTTTGATAAGGCAGTCAAGCCAAAGCAACTTGGACAGAGCAGGCTCTTCAACAAACTGTGTTTGGAGAACTGGATAACCATTTCTAAAAGAATGAAAAAGACTCCTACCTCACACCTTATACAAAAATTAACTCCAAGTGGATCAAAGACCTAAACATAAGCACTGAGACCATAATACTCTTAGAAGAAAACATAGAGCTATATCTTAAAGATCTTGTGATAGGAGGTGGTTTCCTAGACCTTAAACCAAAGCATGAGCAACCAAAGAACAAATAGACAAATGGGATCTCCTCAAAATCAAACATGTTTGTACATCAAAGGACTTTGTTAAAAAAGTAAAAAGGCAACCTATGCAATGGGAGACGATATTTGGAAACCACATATCAGATAAGGGGTTAATATCCAGAATAGATAAAGCAATCATACAACTCAACAACAGAAAGACAAACAACTCCATTAAAAAATAGGCAAAAGACATGGACAGACACTTTTCCAAAGAGGAAATACAAATGGCTCAAAAACATATGAAAAACTGCTCAACTTCACTGGCTATTAGGGAAATGCAAATCAAAACCACAATGAGACATCATCTCACACCTACCAGAATGGCCATTATTCAAAAACAGAAAATTACAAGTACTGGAGAGGAGGTGGACAAAGAGGCACACTTATTCATTGCTGGAGGGAATGTAGAATAGTGCAATCATTCTGGAATACAATTTGGCTGTTCCTCAGGAAGCTAAGTATAGATCTGCCATATGACCCAGCTATTCCATTGCTAGGCATATACTCAAAGGAACTGAAAGTTAAGACACAAATGGACATTTGTAAACCAATGTTTACTGTGCTATTATTCACTATTGCCAAGAGATGGAAGCAGCCCAAATGTCCATCAACAGATGAGTGGTATATACACATGATGAAATATTATGCAGCTGTAAGACAGTACAAAGACATATAACATATAATAATGTAGATGAACCTTGAGGATATTATGTTGAGTGAAGTTAGACAGAAACAAAAGGACAAATAGTGTATGGTCTCTGTAATATGAACTAACATTAGTGAGCAAACTTTGAGAATTAAAAGCTGATAACAGGCTACCAGGAGATAGAAAGAGGGTAGAGATCAGGCATTTGATGCTCAAGGACTACAGAATGTTCAGCAGGACTGATTGTAAAGATCCAGAAATAGATAGCATAATACTGTGTGATGGTAGCACAATATTGCAAGTACACTGAACAAAGATGGCTGTAAGGCTGAAAGAGGTGGGATAGGGGAATGTATGACACCAGAGGTAAAGACAGATGATGAAGACTGGGACCGTATAACTTGGCAAAAACTGGAGTGGCCAATGACTGTTACTAAATGTACAAATATAAAAATGTTCTCACATGTGGGAGAACAAATGAATGTCAAGCATGCAAAGTGTTAAAAAAGGGATGGTATCTGGGAAAAAAACATAATCAAAGCAAATTGGAGTCTATGACCAACAGTAACATTGCAATATGCTTCCACTCAATGTAACAAAGGCAATATACCAAAGTTAAATGTGTATGAGAGGGGGATATAAGTGAGGGATATAGGATTCTTGGTAGTGGTGTTGTTTTCTGTCCTTACTAATATTTTGTATTGTATGAAACTTTATTTTTCTTTTTATTATTATCTTTTTTATTATTCACCAAAAAGAAAAAAAAACCTTTTTCATAGTAATCAATATGTTCAAGTGCTGACTGTGGTGATAAATGTACAACTATATGATGATACCGTGAACAACTGATTGTATACTGTGGATAATTGTATGTTATGTGAATACATCTCTATAAAATTGCAGGAAAAAATATAAATGGGGTAAAAGTTCTGGAGAAAACATGGAGAGAGGAATGTACCTATTTAATGATGAGGAGGCAGAATGGTGTAGCCTTTCTGGAGGTCACTGTGGTGGTTCCACAAGAAGCTAAGTATGTGGGGGACATAAGGTGCTGCAATCTCATTATTGGAAGATCTGAGAGCAGAGACATGAATGGACGTTTGCACGTTGGTGTTCCTGGAGGCAGTATTCATGATTTGCAGTGGGTGGAGGTGGCCTAAGTGTACACTGACTGAAGAACAGAATGTTGAACTGTGGTGTATGCATGCAATAGAATATTGAGCAACTACGAGGAGTGAAGTTGTGAGAGAACAAGGAGGTAAATGGATCCTGTACACAGCATTTTGAGTGAAGTACACCAGGAACAAAGGCAAACATATTGCCTCACCGATATAGACTAACTACAATGTGTAAACTCAGAATTGAATCTTACAGCACAGCCTAACAGGGAAATGATTATTGTAATGGCCCCTAGATTGTAAGCTCTTACAGCAGTCAAATCTATCTCTGAATTGTAATGGCTGTCTCTAAATTCTGAGATATTGATCCCTTGGTGTATAATGTGATTGGTCTCTGGAACACTAGGTATCTGTGTGACACCTGAAACTCAGAGCTACAGCTTGGCAGATATGAATGTCAGTATTAACGTATACAGCAACTGTTAATAAAAATAAAAAAAAAGCTGGCAAAGAGCCCAGACTTCAATTAGAGATATGAATGAAGCAGATCTGGTTAAGACTAGGGCAAATCAGGCCAAAGGGTAAAGGTTGAAACTGACTGTGTGTTAAAACTTCAACTTCCATGTGAGACCAAGGGAAGAAATGTTTATTTGGTATAGGATCTATATTTTCTAAAAAATTAACTTCTATGTCAGTTTGTTCAAACACCACAATTACATGGAACTTTGAATAGGAAGTGAGATATGGCAGGTCTGTATAGGTTAGAGTGAAATAGCAACACATCCCAAAGTAATCTGGGCGGAGAATAAAAATATATATTCAGGCCCCCCCCCTGAGGAGCTGGGGGAGGATGCGTAGCTGTTGAGCTTCCTCACCTGGATTGTTGCTGATGTTCTCACAAACACTGGGGACTGACGGCTTGATGTGTCAAGCTGTCTTTCTTGGGACTTGCCCCTATGAAGCTTGTTACTGCAAAGGAGAGGCTAAACCTGCTTATAACTGTGCCTAAGAGTCTCCCCCTAAGTGCCTCTTTCTTGCTCCATGTGGCCCTCGCTCTCTCTAACTAAGCCACCTTGTCAGGTGATCTCGCTGCCCTTCCTCCCCGCTACGTGGGACCTGACTCCCAGGGGTGCAAATCTCCTTGGCAATGTAGGATATGACTACTGGGGATGAATCTGGACCTGGCATCATGGGATTGAGAACATTTTCTTGACCAAAATGAGGATACAAAATGAAATGATATAAAGCTTCAGTGGCAGAGAGATTCCAAAGGTGCTGAGAGGTGACTCTGGTGGGCACTTTTATGTGCAATATAGACAACACTTTTTAGGTTCTAATGAATTCTAATAGCTAGCAGTAAATACCTGAAACTATCAAACTACAACCCAGAACCCATGAATCTTGAAGATGATTGTATAAAAATGTAGCTTATGAAGGGTGACAATGTGATTGGGAAAGCCATATGGTCCACACTCCCCTTCATCCAGTGTATGGATGGATGAGTAGAAAAATGGGGGTAAAAAAAAAAAAAAGGCACCCAGTGTTCTTTTTTACTTTAATTGTTCTTTTTCACTTTAATTTTTATTCTTATTTTTGTGTGTGTGGTAATGAAAATGTTCAAAAATTAATTTGGGGGATGAACGCACAACTATATAATGGTACTGTGAATAATTGAATGTAGGCTTTGTATGACTGCATGGTATGTGAATATATCTCAATAAAAATGAATTTAAAAAAAAATGTAACAAATTCTATAAAAAAAAAGCTTCAGTGGCTGAGAGATTTCAAATGGAATTGAGAGGTCACTCTGGTGGACACTTATGCACTATATAGATAACACTTGTTAGGTTTTATTGTATTGGAATAGCTAGAAGTAAATACCTGAAACTACCAAACTCCAAACCAGTAGCCTTGACTCTTGAAGATGACTGTATAACAATGTAGATTACAAGGGGTGAGAGTGTGATTATGAAAACCTTGTGGATCCTACTCCTTTCATCCAGTGTATGGATGGATGAGTAGATAAATGGGGACAAAAACTAAATGAAAAATAGGGTGTGATTGGGGGATGATTTGGGTGTTCTTTTTTATTTTTATTTTTTATTCTTATTCTGATTCTTTCTGGTATAAAGAAAATGTTCAAAAATCAATTGGGGTGATGAATGCACAACAATATGCTGGTACTGTGAACAGTTGATCATACACCATGGATGATTGTATGGTATGTGACTATATCTCAATAAAACTGAATTTAAAATAAAAAATAAAAGATTGGGGTGATGAATGCACAACTATACGATGGCACTCTGAACAGCTGATTGTACACCATGGATGATTGTATGGCATGCGAATATATCTCAAAGAAGCCGAATTTAAAAAAAATTAGTAATGTTTCTGTACACTAGTAATGACCTAACGAGGACATAATTAAGAAAATAATTCCATTCACAATAGCAATGAAAAGAATCAACTATCTAGGAATAAACTCAACCAAGGATGGAAAGGACCTCTATGCAGAAAATAACAAAACTTTGCTAAAAGAAATCAAAGAAGACCTAAATATGTGGAAAGGTATTCTATGTTCATGGATAGAAGGCTAAATGTTATTAAGATGTCAATTCTACCCAAATTGATCTACAGATTCAATGCAACACCAATTAAAATTCCAACAGCCTAATTTGCAAATACGTAAAAGCTAGTTATCAAATATATTTGGGGTGGAATGGGCCTCAAATTGCCAAAAACATCCCAAAAAAGAACAAAGTTGGAGGACTTATACTTCCTGACTTTGAAGCTTATTATAAAGCCACAGAGGCCAAAACAGCATGTTATTGGCACAAAGATAGGCATATTGATCAATGGAATCCAATTGAGAGTTCTGAAATAGACCCCCAGATCTATGGCTAATTGATTTTTGACAAGGCCCCCAAATCCACTGAACTGGGACAGAATAGGTTTTTCAACAAATGGGGCTCAGAGAACTGGATATCCATATCCCAAAGAATGAAAGGGGACCATACTTCACACCCTATAAGAAAATTAACTCAAAGTGGATCAAAGACCTTAATATAAGAGCCAGTAACATAAAATGTCTAGAAGAAGATTAAGGGAAACATCTTCAAGACCTAGTCATAGGAGGTACCTTCTTAGTTCTGCAGAGTATATTCCTAGTAACGTGATTTCCTAATCACATGGTATCCCCATATTTAGCCTCCTGTGGATCCACTACATTACCGTCTGGAGGGGCTGCACCATTCTGTTACCCTACCAACAAAGAATAGGTATACCTCTCCCCTGCACATTTTCTATAGCAGTGGAATCTTTCTATTTATTTATTTTGAATCTGAAGATTTTGTTGATATATATTCACATAACATATTCTATCCAAAATAAATGATGTCTCACAGTATCCTTACTTCATTGCACAATCATCATCACTTTCAACTTTAAACAATTTTCATTACTCCAAAGAGAAAAATAACAAATGGACACAGCTGCACCAAAAAGAAAACTTGAAACACCCAATAACTCTTATCCCCAGCAATTATTTACCCCTAGTATGGGTATGGTACCAGTGAGGTATTCCTGGTAAATACAGTCCATAACATGCAATAGGTAGTTTTCTCCCTATACCACTCTACTATTAATGTTTTGTACAGTGTCATATCTTTGAAGTAGTTGTGCAAGAAGTTATTTATTTGTAGTGCTAATCAGTGTGATACATAACTTTAAACAACCACTTTCAATCATATTCACCTTCAACACAGCACTAATACTTATAATCCCACTAATGAACTACTATCACCTCTATCCACATCCATACTTTTAAGTTCAATCTTCTTAACAAGTCTGTACATATTAGATAACTGCTCCCCCTTTTCTAGCTTCTCTTTCTAGGTACCCTATATTCCACATTTTAAGACTCTGAGTCTACATTTTTTAGGGGTGCATCTTAGTGAAATCACTTGCTCCAGCTGACACATAGCAGCCAGCCCCAGAAGTAGTCGCAATTAAATAAACTCACCCTGTCCTTTCAGTTATAATTTCTCCAATTTCTCATCCAGATCCTCCCGATGAAGTGTAAAAGTCCCTCTCTGGCAGCTCGTACCCTGGAGCCACTGTCCTGGTCATTTCTGCCTTTTCTTTAGTTACTTTGTGGTAAGGAAATTAGTTTTCCCTCTCCTATTCCATCATCTTCCCATAAGTCCCACAGCACAAGGGTCTGAAACTGCAAGGGAAGAGATCTCATCACCACTGGTCCCCCAGGAAGACCAAACTGCTCCGGTCAGGGTCAGTGGGTGGCAGCTCTGCATGCCCTACTTCTCATTAGAGGGGAGAGGCCTGCTGAGAGTTTTAACTACAAATTTTATTTATTTAAAGGATGGGATTTAATGGAGTTTCTTCACATTTTCTAGTTCTTTCTTAAATCTGTTTTTGTAAATTATATTTTTCTATATGTTCTTTATTAATAATTTCTATTATCTCCACCTATTTTTCCTTTAGTTTATTCCTTTGTCATTTTCCAACTAATTTTATACATTTTATTTTTGTATAACAAGTATTCAAGGTTCTCATTTCTGTCTATACTTTGGCTGTGTCCCATTCATTTCGATATGAAATATATTCATATTATTCCTTCCCTTTGGCCCAGTTTATTTGGAAGCATTATTAATTTTTAAATCTATAAATGTAGATAAGGGAGTTTATTTTTTGTAAATGATTTCCAGTAAGATTTCCATTGTTACCACCTTTCATATTACACAACTGACTTATTTATTTTGCTCATAGTAGGCATGCTAGGGCAGAGATTTGGGTTTATTTGTTTGTGTATCTTTACTGCCGAAACACTGTAAAGAATAATAAATATTTGCCCTATGGATGAATGAATGCATGGGTAAATTATTTTCCTGCTTTCTAGTTTATTGTTGCTTTCAAGAGGATGTGTCACTTTAAAACTCCTTTCAAAGTGATCTGGCTCCTCTCTGTCCATTTTAGATTATTTTCTTGCTGTTTCCTTTTCTACACAATCAATAATGTGTCAAGGAATGGATTTATTTCCATTTTCCCTGCTTCATCCATGTTGTGATTCCTGCATCTCTACAGGATCTGCCCATTCCCCTTTACCTTTGTATTTCTTACTTATTAATGTCCCCTCATATGCTCTGCTCCAGCTACATAAGCCTGTACCTGAAGATTCACATCTCTCATTGTTCCTGGAAAATCCTCAGCAACCATCTCTTCAAATAGTTTCTATCATGTTCTCTGTTTTCTCTTTCTAGGACTCCAGTTCGACAATTATGAGATTGAACCATCCAAACTCCACAATCTTTTACACCTCTTTCATATTTTCTATCTTCTACTGTATGAGTTATAAATTTCTCTAACTTCTTTATTGCCTTCTTTCTTTTATTCCTTCCTCCTTTCCTTCCTCTTTTCTTGTTGCCCTTGGACACTTACCATATATCCCATGCACACATCAATTCAATGAATATTATGTTTTATTTAGGACATAGTTATTTTGTACCAATATGGTCCACCAGAGTATCTAGTTCAGCATAAAACATGGAGTGAAATTAATGTTTTTTATTTGTTATTGCTGCCTTTATAGAAATGTGTCATTGTTGGTTTAAAAATGTTTTGCCTTTTATTTTTCCTTCTACCTGAGATTAGATATTCACATATATATTCTCTAGATCTTTTATGGCTAAAGTTTCACTTTTAATTTAATTGTTTAATGCACATGGAATTTATTTCAGTATGTGTAATACAATTACTTGGCTATATATATTTTTTCTAAATAGCAAACACATCACCCAAGCACTATTTATTAGATGATCTACCATTTCATCATTGATTTGAAATGCAATCTTTTCTTTTTTGTATTCCAAATATTTATAGGTATGTGGGGTTATTTCTGGGCTGTCTCTTTTTCCAAGGATTTATTATTCTACAATATTTTGAATGAGTAAGCTATGCATATTTTCCCTACTTGCTCTGTTCTCTGCCACTCCTTAAATAAACTGCAATCAAGTTTCTGCTTCTACCATTTCCATGAAACTTCTCTTGCCATGGTTGTGGATTTTCAATACAAAGAAAATGATCTGTTGCTTACCTCACCGAACCACTCTCCAATATTTAACAGTACAGTACTTAGCCTTACCTTTTTTTACTTAATAAATAATTCATTTATTGAATTTTATGACACCAGAAAGTCTCCTTTTCTGTAAAATGTCCAAGTTCCCACACATACCCGTCTCCAGGTAATAGTTTTAGAATCACAGAATATTATTATGGGAAGTTGAAATCACCAATCACTCAGAGAGTAATGTCATGCTACAAAAAGCTGTTTAAATGACATTCATGAGGCCTGTCCACAACATGTTCTGATGGAGTAGGTCTGAGATGGAATCAGGGGCTCATCATTTCAAATGGACCCTGGATGGTTCTGACTCATAGCCAGGTTGTGAATCTTTGATTCATCCCAGCCTTATTACTGTCTAAATGAAGAAATTAAGACAGTTATCATAAGATTTTAAAAATGGATCAAACAGCCAAACCTGTTATGTTGAAAGTTATTAATCTGAATGGAAAATGACACTGCTATATAGTGGCAAATACAGAACTGCACTCCTTTTACCATAGCTTGAATGCAAAACAAGTGGATTACAATATTCATGAAAATTCCTTTGAAATAGATACTATTCTCATTTAGAAAGGAGGAAACTGAGATTCTGAAGGGATAAACTTTTTCAAAGTCTCATATTTAACAAATGACAGAGTTGAAATCCAAACCCAGGTAGGTCCGACATCACTGACCATGAGCTTCCCCACTGCTCCGCTTCGAGAAGTCTGCCTTCTCATATATACAAATAACAACCTTGATAAAGCCAAATAAAGCTTCTTGTCCATTATGTGTGCTATAAGGGAGGATGTGGAAAAAATCCTGATGAAAATAAATTATTACAAAAATTATTTTAGAGGGAAGTGGTGCAACTCATTGAATAACTCTTCTATCCAAACATCCCCTTTCTCCCTCAGAATGTAATGTTATAGCACCAAGCACTCATTTATTCCTTCAATATTTACTGAGCACTTACTAAGTGTCAGATACTATGCTAAGCACTGGCAGTGTGAATAATAGTGAATAAGATACATGTGGATCCTGCCCTGAGAGTACTTAAAATCTAACAGGGAAGACAGGCAATCAAGCAACAAAAAAAAAATGTGTAAGTTTTAATTATTGTGACCTTTAGTTTATGTCAGGACCAACTGCTCCACTCTGAGTAACACAAAATAAAAAGATCTAAATGTTACAAGATGGATTACCCATTGCTACCCTTTAGCTGATATCTTAAGTATTATTAGATAACATATAAGGATAGGAACTAGTAATAACAGTGTTCTAGGAAAAGAAAAGTAAATATAACCATGGAGAAAGCAGCACTGTTCAATGAGCAAGATGTATCTACAACAAAAGGTAGGCAAAAGAAAACACAAGTAAATCATACATATACTCTATAATATTCTCAAGTGATTCCCTCAGCATTTCTGCAAAGCCAAAGTGGAAAAAACTGTAAGTCTTTTTTAATTAACAAACTCATTTGTATGAAAGTGACCATTTTCCTGCAAATCAGTTTCTTAAAATTTTCTCATATATTAAGTAAGTAGAAACACAGTGTAAATGTAATATTTATAAAATGATTGCTCCAAGTCAGGGAATTAGGGACAGTGCTAGGTACAACCAATGCACAGTGAACAATACAGAATTTCTGCTCACATTCATGGAGTGGGTATAGAAGCAGAAAAGGAATTTGAATACAGTGGGGTAGGCAGGGTATGTTATGAGAACACAGCTGAAGGTCTTCAAACCTGGTCTTTCTGTCAAGGAAAAACTTCCTAGAGGTTCTTGGTAACTTAACACCCAAGGATGGACAGATTAAGCAAGACAAAGGAAAGGGTATAGAAGGGTATTCAGACTGCGGGAGAGCTTGTATAAAGTGTGTAAGTGAAAAAGGCCCCATATTGTCCTACACACTTTATCTGAAGGAATTTATTCTTCCTGAAAATCTTGATAATACCATGCACCTATATTTCAGAGCTGTAACCCAGGACTTCTGATTCCAAATCCAAAGCTAATTCCATTATACCTCACTTCTATCTGTAAGGGGTAAACAAAACAAGATAAAGAGGGACCTGTGTTTCTTATCATAATACAGCTTCAACTCAAGAAAATGTTTTTCTACTCAAGCTTTTCTTCAGGGCAACTTTAACCTCCTTGTTCCTGAAACTATAGATCAGAAGATTAAGCATGGGCACCACAATGGTACAGAACACAGTGGACACTTTCCCCTGGTCCATGGATAAAACAGAAGAAGGATGAAGGTACATGAATGCTCCTGAACCAAAGAAAATAAAAACAACAATAATATGTGAGCTACAAGTGCTGAAGGCTTTGGACCTTCCATCAGTGGAGCGAATGTGAAGGATGCTAGAGATGATGAAAGTGTAAGAGACAATGATGGTGAGGGTGGGCAACCCAACAGCAAAGCCCACAATGATGAAAACCACCAGTTCATTGATGTGGGTGCTGGTGCAGGAGAGCTCCAGGAGGGGGAGGATATCACACACGTAGTGGCTGATGGTGTTGGCATTACAGAAGGTCAACCTCAGCATGCACCCCGTGTGGGCCCAGGCACCAATGAATGCTACCACATACACAATCGCAGCCAGTATAGAACAGACCTGAGGGGACATGGTGACCGTGTAAAGCAGGGGCCTACAGATGGCCACATAGCGATCAAAGGCCATCACCATCAACAGATAGCACTCGGCAATGACCAAGAAACAGTAGAAAAAGAGTTGAGTCATGCATCCTCCATAGGAGATGATGTTCATTTTTGACACAAAGTTTATCAATAGTTTGGGGGTGATGACAGAAGAATAACATAGATCAATAAAGGACAAATTAAAGAGGAAGTAGTACATAGGACTGTGGAGGTGAGGATTCAGTCCAATTAGAATGACCAGGCCTAGGTTGCCTGCCACAGTGACAATGCAGATTCCTAGGAAGAGAAAGAAGAAGGGGAGCTTGATCTTTGAGTATTCTGTTAAACCTGCAAGGATAAACTCTGTCACTAATGAACTATTTCCAATTTCCATTCTCTTCCAGTGGAATCTGTGAAGATAGGAAAGTAGGGTCACATTTGACATGGAATACAGTTTTCTTATGCAAGACATATATTTTCCCTTCCTGGAGCTAATAAGCCCAGAGATTTAGCTGGAGTTAACTAGTAAAAAGAGCTGGATCAGGCTCTGCTTGGACAAGGAGTTCAGGTGCGTAGGAGGCTTGAGTAGAGCACCAGCTAACACTGGGAGAGATGGGTCAAAGGGGGAAGAAGTGCAGGGATTTCTTATCTTTTCTCTCCTTCAATTTGCCATTCATGAAGTTCATTCCCTTCCTAACTCTAGTTTATGGTTGTTATATTTACTCACTTTGCTTCAGCTACCCTGTACTGGCCACCAATCCAGATTAGATGCTGCATAGGATGGGGACCATAAACAATCGGGCCATAGCAGTTATGGAATCAGACTCAGAGATGCCCTTGGCTTCCAGAGGATGCAAAGCAAAAAAGGCACCAAACCAGGAATGGAACCTGGATCTCCTTCATAGGAAATGCTCTAAGGGACAGAGGGAATGGAGGCATTGCAAGCCCAGCACTACTTCTAACCTCTACTTTCCTCCCATATAGACCCTTCAACCATCCACACTTCAGGTTCAGAACTGAAGCAAACAAAACAGTCCATTAACTCTCCATAGCTCTGGGTTTTGAAGGGTATAAAAACACAAAGGGTTCAGTGCTCACCTTTCTTCTAACTAGAGGCATCAGAACTGTCCTGATTTTCTCTCCACCATTGTTTTCCAAAGAGAAACAACTGCTGCTGTTTAAAGTATTAGCCCTGAATTAAAATCTCTCCTCTTCCTTTTATGTGGAGAGGCTCAAGGCATTTATAAATCCCAGTCATCGAATTTTTCTGAAAGTCACTCAAAGATCATGATACTTAATTATGATTTTTTTCTAGAGGTAATCATTAACCTGTAAAATGGAATCTGAATAACATCCTTTGTTTTCTATGCAGTAACAGGTAGAATGACCTAAGTTATTTTGGAGCATCAGGGTCTCAGAGGTTTGATGTAGCATCTTACCTAGGAGCCCCTCCAGAATTGAAATCCTTTGGGGAAGACAGAATTATGAAATTGTTTATACATAGATGAAGATGCTTTTATCTGGGTACCTTTGGAGGCTCATTATTCTACTGAAAATTTCACATCAAGGTCTGCATATTCTCTTAGGGAAAAAGAGGTAGAAATCTTTTCTCTTTTCCTTCTAATCGTGCTGGTTTGACTTTTAGCTACAATCTCCAACACCTAGCTAATGACTTAATTGAAATACCTCTCAAAAGCATATAAAATGCACACACACCTTCCTGTATATATTTAATATTAATTTATAGCACACGTAGGAATATTTTCTAATCTTTAATCTTTTAGATTTAATCTATTCAGCAATTTTCCATCCCATCACCCCCAGTTATTCATGTTTTTAACACAGGACACCCCGTTCAACGTTTTCTGACTTGGTCATCCAACCAATTCTATTTATTGGTCTTTAACCTGGATTTTAAAAGAACAGATTTTTGAACCTCTTGATTTTGTCATTTATCAATACTGTACTGAAATCTCTCCAATATTTGACATTGTAGCTATATCATAATGTGTCCAATTACTCCACATTGACACAAATTCACCCTTTCCAGTTTTGTATCATTAAAAACAATGCTGACAAAGTCATGATTACACATACATCTTTATATACCAGTACTTCTATTTCAATGAGATAAATTACGAGAACATTGTCTTTTAGCTTAGTATGATTTTCTCAAAGGTCATAATAATTCACATTCCCTCAAGCAAGGTATGAAACTACCTTTCCACTTCCCAGCATTTCTACTAGCAAAAGTGGTATTGGTTTTGTTTAAAGCTGTGTCCATCTGAAAGCTGTAAATAATTTGTCACATTTACTTTAAATTCTATTCCCCTTCCTATTCTTGAGCTTGAACATCTTTACATAAACCTATAAACCATCTGAATTTGCTCCTCTGCAAGTTGCCTATTTACATCCTTTTCCTATTTTTTGGTGGGTTCTTTTTTCACGTTTGTGCTATTGTAGCACATAATGGATACTGACCCAATGTCCACTGCCTACATTTAAACTATATTTTTTCTCTATCTACTATCAGTATCCTGATTTGCTTAAGGTATTTTTTTGCCAAACAAATGTCTTAAAATGTAGAATATATCTATGTTTATTTCCATATTTCAGCATGTCTTATCAGCTTCAGTGTTCCCACCTTGTACAAATATCTTAAAATGTAGAATACATCTACGTTTATTTCCATATTTCAGCATGTGTTATCACCTTCAGTGTTACCGCCTTGACTTTAGAGACCATTGTTACTGAATTACTACAAAGGCATCTTAATTAGCTCCCTGCTTTATCCATTGTCCCTGACAATCTATTTCCAACACAGCAGCCACAGTTTTTTTTAAAACATAAGTAAGATTGTGCCCTAAAGTCCTATGTTTCATTTCATACAGAGGAAGAACAAGTTTCACAATGGCCAATAAGATCCAACTAGGTCTTGCCCCTTGCTGCATCTCTGCCCTCAACTTCTGTGACTCTCTCCCCAACTCCTTTCATTCTAGCCACAATAGGCCCCTTACCGTTCTTCAGATATGTCAAGAGTATCACCTTAAGAGCTTTGCAATGGCTATCACTCCTGACTAAAAGGATCTTTTCCCAGATATCTATTATAGACGTTATCTTCTAAACAAAGTAGAACCCTGTGTTAGAAATTGTAGGAAGGTGTAATATATGGATCAAACCAACATGAACCATAAGCAGATAGCTGCCCTGCACAACAGCGGGTGCCAGCCTGCCTGAAAGGGTATGAGAACCAAACACACGTATAACAAAGGAAGTCACTGAAACCTAACAGTTTACTTAGGAGTTTTGATAATAGTTGATAGATCACCTGTGTCTCCACCGAGGGGTAGGCTCCCCCGTTGCGAACGTGCTGGTGAAACTAAGATAAGGAAGTCTTTGTGATCATCCCAAGGAAATAACCCTTCCTTGAGACATGCAGCAAAGCACTTCTACTCCTGGACAAATTGCCATAAATACTGTTGCGAGTCCCAGGAAAAGTTGGAGGTCTCACCCAGGAGGGGACGCTCTGCCTGTGACCATGTGCCGGCCAGGACTCTGATCAGCTGAAGAACTGGGACCTCCCGAGCCAGTAGTATCAGATGTGGGGGCTTTCTCCAGCTTGGTGAGTTTTTCTTTTTCCTTCCTTATCTGCTGGACAGACTGCTTTGTCTGCTGGACAGACCACTCTACTTTCAACTATCATGTCATTAATGATAAATGTTTGTAACCCTGGTTTGCTGAGTTTTTTCTTTTCCTTTTCTTTGTCTGCTGGACAGACTGCTTTACTTTCAACTATCACATTATTAATAATAAATGTTTGTAGTCTCATAATTCAATAAATCTCTTCTGTAAAGTTATACTGTATTAGTTTGTGTCTCTTCCCTCCTCCCACAATTCACCTCGGACAACAGATCCATGTGCAATTCATCTTTATATCTTCAAAAAATAACGTTCTCTGGTGTAGGGTTTTATTCTAGGAATATTTACATCCAAATGTTTCCTTTTTAAACAACAGTCACCTATAGAGTTCAGTACTATTGATTACACTCACAATAATGCGCTAACATCGCCACCATCCATTTCCAAATGTTTATCATCAGCCTAAGTGGAAAATCCATTTGAATTAAGCATCAACTCCCCATTCCTGGTAACCTATATTCTAGATTATAACTCGATGAGTTTGCTTAATATAATTAGTCAATAACAGTGAAATCATACAATATTTGTCCTTTTGTGTCTCTCTTATTTCACTCAGCATAATGTTTTGATTCATCCATTAGGGTTCACTGCTGTTTAGAGCTGAATAATATTCCACTGTAGGTACATACCACATTTTGTTTATCCATTTATTGGTTGATAGGCACTTGGGGTTGCTTTCATCTTTTGGCAACTGTAACAAATCTGCTATGAACATCTGTGTACAAATATCTGAAACTCCGCTTTAAGTTCTTCTGTGTATATAACCATTAGCAGAGTTGCCAGATCATATGGTAAGTCTATACTTAGCTTCCCGAGGAACTGCTAAACTGTCTTCCACAGCACCCGCACCATTTTACATTTCCACCAGTAATGAACAAGAATTCCTATTTCTCCACATCCTCTCCAACTCTCCAATACTTGTAGTTTTCTGGTTTTTTTTTTTTTCTTGTTGTTGTTGTTATTGTTTTTGAAATAGTGGCCATTCTGGTAGGTGTGAAACGATATCTCATTGCATTTCCCTAATGATAGTGATGTCAAGCAGATTTTCACATGCTTTTTAGCCATTTACATACCCTCCTTGGAGATACGTCTATTCAAGTCATTTAGCCCATTTTTAATTGGGCTGTCTTTTCATTGTAGAGTTATAGGATTTCTTTATATATTCTGGACACTAAACCCTTATATATACTGGGTTGTGTGTTATATATATTGGGTTGTGGTTTCCAAATATTTTCTCCCAGTGAGAAGGTTTTCTTTTCACTTATGTGACAGTCCTTTTATGCAAAAATTTTTTTATTTTGAGGATGTCCCATTTATCTATTTTTTTTCTTTTATTGCCTGTACTTTGGATGTAACAGCTAAGAAATGATTGCCAACCATGAAATCCCTTCCTTACATTTTCATCTAGGAGCTTTATAGTCCTGACTCTTTATTTACATCTGTGATCCACTTTGAGTTAATTTATGTTTTAATCTTTGTAATTTCTTTCCTTCTGCTTGATTTGGGATTAGTTTGCTGTTCTTTTTCTGCCAGATGTGCAGTTAGAGCTTTCAGTTTAATTCTTTCTTCTTTTTTATTGTATGCATTCAGGGCTGTAAATTTCCCTCTCAGCACTGCCTTCACTGCATCCCATAAATTTTGATATGCTGTGTTCTCATTTTCATTCATCTCAAGATATTTACTGATGTCACTTGCAATTTCTTCTTTGACCCATTCATTAAGAGTTGTTTAACTTCCATGTATTTGTGATTTTGAATAAAACTGAAGATACATGAAACCCAAAACTTGAATGAACCTTAGTGTCTTTTTGGTCCTTCTAAATCCTTATAGACTGCCTCAATAACTCCAGTGCATAATATCAACTCCATGCTATTTGTTATTCCTTTCTTCAAGCCCTCCAAAAGCCCTCCTCTTAGTCAATGTTGACACTAGTTATTTCTTATCAGAACTTTTTCTGTAACTTCTTTTTTATTTTCCTCATTTTGTTTTCCATGTTTTATTTTTCTCAGCCCATTCCATTTTCCATTAATCTCTCCTTCCTTGCTTATCCAGTTCTCTCCTTACCCCATACTGTGATTCTAGAGCTGGGGAATGGCAAGCAAAGAATTCCCAAAGCAGGTAGAAGCAGGAAAAAAATTTTGAATATTTTTATCATACTTTTCTGTTATCATGCATGTGTGTCTATGTAAAAATAAATGATTACCCTAAGGGTTAAAAATGAGTAACAGGAATTGTGCGATTTTTATTTTTCATTACTTTTTCTCTATTGTTTTCATTATTTTACAATGAGCTTATAACATTTATTTTGTGAAAAAGCTATTTTAAGAGAGAAAAATGACATTTAATATGGCATCAAATGAAGTTGACTATCTGAGCCAGGAAGTTTTAAGAAAAAAAAAATCCAAAGGAATCCCTTAGGAAGAAAAACGGCAGGCATTTTTAAACCCAAAGGAATAGTATGTGTTTATGTTTGTTTTTCTTTATAAATTGTGCCTAAACTAATTTATAGTAAAATAATCTAATCCCACAGAGTCAAGTGTTCTTATTTTCCTTCTCACCTTGTTGCTGTCCTCTGTGTGTTCTAATCCTTTGGGTGTTCCGGGAACATATCTGTGTGGAGACCCTTTCCTGAGAATTAGAATCAAAGTCTGCTTCTAAGTGTATCATCAGGTAGAGAATTAGAAAGCATAAAAGGAAGATCTTTTATGATATCATCGGATTGGACTAATGCAAAAGGCCTTAATCCACATATATTCCCATAGCTTTTCTCTGACCTAGTGGGTACCATTTCTTCCTTATATTCTATTTCAATTATCTCGAAATGCTGTAGTCCAACGATCTTCCTTACTTCTCTCTGAAAGTCCTGTGCTCCCCTTGCCTCTCTCCCCACTGGGGCTAGAATGGTCTCTTCATATGCACGTCAAACTTAATGCTTCTCTCTTTTTGTCTTTGTCATTCTAGCTAAGGGGTTGTCAAAGAACCAACTCTTGGTTTTCTTTACTTTGTATGTTGGTGTTTTTTTATTCTCTATTCCACTAATTTCTGCTCTAATCAGAAATATATAAACCAGCAGGTTTATATATATTATGTCCCCAAGAAAAAGCCATATTCTTTAAGGCAATCATGTATGGGCAGACATATTAGTACTGATTAGGTTGGAAGCTTGTGATTGTTTCCATGGAGATGTGACCCACCCAACTGTGAGTGACACCTTAGATTAGGGTGTGACCTCTTGATTGAATGTTTCCATGGAGACGTGGCTCAACCCATTCAGGGTGGATCATTATTTGATCACTGGAGTACTTTAAGAAGAGCCACACACCCTCTCTCTCTCTAACTGAGCCATCTCCACAAGTGAACTCGCTGCCCTCCCCCCATGTGGGACCCGACTCCCAGGGGTGTAAATCTCCCTGGCAACGCAGAGTATGACTCCCGGGGAGGAATGTGGACCCAGCATCGTGGGACTGAGAGTATCTTCTTGACCAAAAGGGGGATGCAAAATGAGACGAAATAGTTTCAGTGGCTGAGAGATTCCAAATGGAGTCGAGAGGTCACTCTGGTGGACATTCTTATGCACTATATAGATAACACCTCTTAGGCTTTAATGTATTGGAATAGCTAGAAGTAAATACCTGAAGTTACCAAACTCCAACCCAGCAGTCTGGACTCCTGAAGACAATTATAGAATAATGTAGATTACAAGGGGTGACAGTGTGATTGTGAAGACCTTGTGGATCACACCCCCTTTATCTAGTGTATGGATGAGTGGAGGAATGGGGATAAAAACTAAAGGACAAATGGGGTGGGATGGGGGGATGATTTGGGTGTTATTTTCTCACTTTTATTTTTTATTCTTGTTCTGGTTCTTTCTGATGTAAGGAAAATGTTCAGAGATAGATTGTGGTGAAGAACACATAACTATGTTATCATACTGTGGACAGTGGATTGTGTATCATGGATGATTGTATGGTGTGTGAATGTATTTCAATAAAACTGAATTTAATAAAAAGAAAAGAAAAAAAAAAAAGAGCCACACAGGTCCAGACACTGCTGCAGCCTGAGAGGAGTGTCCTGGGAGAAAGCCGTTTTGAAACCAGAACTCCAGAGCAGATGCCAGCCACATGCCTTCCCAGCTAACAGAGGTTCTCAAGACAGCTTTGGCCATCCTCCAGTGAAGACACTCGATTGTTGATGTGTTACCTTGGACACTTTATGGCCTTAAGACTGTAACTGTGTAACCAAATAAACCCCCTTTTATAAAAGCCAATCTATTTCTGGTGTTTTGCATTCCGTCAGCTTTAGCAAACCAGAACAGTTGTTGTTGCTGTTGTTTTCCTTCTGCCAGCTTTGGGATTAGTTTGGTACACTTTCTCCAGTTTCTCCACTTCTTCAGTTAGGTCATTGGTTTTAGCCCTTTCTTCCTTTTTAATGAAGGTATTCATGGCTATAAATTTCTCTCCTAGCACTGCCTTTACTGCTTCACATAAGTTTTGATACATTGTATTCTTGTTTTCATTCATCTTAAGACATTTACAGATTTCTCTTGCAATTTCTCCTTTGACCCACTGTTTAAGCAGGATATCCATTTTTTCTCAGGTGCTCATGGGTCCAAGTTAGACCACATGCTGGGTCACAAAGTTGGTGTGCCAGTTTGGATACATCATGTCTCACAAGAAAGCCATGTTCTTTAGTGCAATATTGTAGGGCATACTTCCTTAGTCTTCTGATTAGGGTGGACAATTGTAATTCAGTGTTTTCATGGAGATGTGACTCACCGAACTGTGGGCAAGACCTTTCGATTAGATTATCTCCATGGAGGTTTCCATGGAGATAATCTAATAATTTCCATTATTGCCCTTCCCATTTAGGGTGAGTCTTGATTAGACCACTGGAGTCCTATAAAAGGAGAAGCTGAAAGAGACATTTTGGAGAAAGAAGCTAGGATGGGTAGTCCAGAGTTTGCCCCTGGGAGAAGCTAAGAGCTGACACTGATGCTGATGCTTGGAGATGCTTGAGATGCAGACAGAAAGATGTTTGGAGATACTAAGCTAGAAGATGAAGCCCAGAGTCTGCTGTGGAGAAGCTAAGAGAGGACCACCAGTAGCTTACAGAAAAACGCCATGGGAGAAAGAAGCAAGGATGCACAGGAGCTGCGAGGAGTGAAGACAGAGGAGGCCAGGAGACATTTTGGAGAAAGCCATTCTGAAATACAACTTGGGAGCAAAGGACCAGCAGACACCAGCCACATGCCTTCCCAACTGTCAGAGGTGTTCCGGATGCCACTGCCCGTTCTTCAGTGAAGGTATCCTCTTGTTGATGCCTTAGTTTTGACATTTTTATGGCCTTAGAACTTTAAATTTGTAACCTAATAAATCCCCTTTATAAAAGCCAATCCATATCTGGTATTTTGCATAACGGCACCTCTAGCAAAGCAGAACAGTAGGTTTCCATAAATTTAAAAAGATCAAAATTATACAAAGCACTTCATCAGATCATAAAGGAATGAAATTGGAAGTCAATAACAGGAGGAAGGTTGGAAAATTCACAAATATATGGAGGCTAAACAACACACTCTTAAACAACCAGTGGGTCAAGGAGGAAATTATAACATAAATCAGTAAATATCTCAAGGCAAATTAAAATGAGAACACAACATATCAAAACTATGGGATGGAAAGGGTGGTGATGTCCCTTTTTTCACTGAATATGATGAGAGGTTTTCAGTAGCTATCCTTTGTCATGATGTTGAAGACATCACTTTCCAGTAGCTTATCAGCCTCTTTTTTCCAGTGTTTTCTCCAGTCTGTACAGTGTTCTTTTGCCCTCTGTAGCACCTGGACTGTTGTTTAAGATGGTTCCAACTGTTTACTAGCTGCTTTGGAGTATGGACTGAGTCCTGGAGCTCCCTACTCAGCCATCTTTCCCAGTATCAGGCCTATTTGTTCTGAGGGAAAATATCCTGCTTCCAATTTCACTTCTTTATTCAAATTGACAAAGACATGTAAACAGCAGTTACAATATAATAAAATGCATCACAAAAGCAAACACCACTGGGAGGGAAAACCACAAAGTGAAACTTCACTGAGTCTCAGGGGATAAAAAATGCTTCCAGGAAGACAAGACAAATAGGTAATATCATAGGGAAAAGGAGGAGGTATTAGGTCCAGGTAGGGGGAGAGTATGAATCAACAATTAAAATTACACCAACTGAAAAACAAATGTTCTGAGATATACAAATTATATTTCAGTCTGTACCATTTGTTCCACAGTTTTTCATCTGGCATCTAGAATGCTGCCACACTTTACAATTTCTATACTGAGTTCCAATCCCAAACTTCTTTTTCACTAAGCAGGGACCAACAACTCATGGACATGGATTCCTATACATTGAACTTTCCTTGGAGACTAGAGAGTGGTTTAGAAACTTAGAAACCAATTAAAAGCCTTTCCATGGTTGTTTTTGAAAGAGTATCAGAAAGCTCTGGCCAGGGTATTTCAAGAGAAATTTAAAAATTCCATCCAATCATTGCCTCTTCAGATTTCAATTCTTAGGGAAATTCAATCCAAAGATTTGACTTAGAATTCTGACAAAGTAACGTTATACAATCTTTCACATATTTAAAGCAATTAATATAATCATTTCATATTTCTTAATTCCAGTATCAGTGATGAGTGAGTTCTGGCTCTTGGCCCTTGTTTTACATGATTGTCTCTTTCTAGTCTTTTATCTTTCTTTTATCATACTCATGTCTAGCAATAAGTACCAATATATTCATTTTTATCACTTTTAGAAATTGAATAATTTATTCCCAACTCATAGCAAATTTCCAGTGACCTCTGTAAAGGAAATTTAAACCCATGATGATTGCATTGAGTATATACTTGTAAGGCCCAAGAGTCAACTACTAATCCACTCTCCTCTTTCTTAACTGAGTCTACATGACTTTGACTCAGGCCAATTGTGTTCTACAGGAACAATCCTTAACCACGCAGGTGAAATATAAAATGCTCTAACCCAGTATTCTTGGACTCAACATAAACTTACTTCTGAATCACCTCTGAACTTGAACTACAATTGTGGTTGCTGCTTTCTGATTCAAACATCATGTTTTATTCCAGTTCTGCTTACTGAATCACAATCTTTTCTCTATTCATAAATATTTCTCTATTTCCCAATTCTCTTTATAATACAGCTGTCAAAAATAATTCTTGAATAAATTCTTTACAAAGAGTATCAAAAAAGTAGAAAAGGTTGATTGGAAATGAAAAGATGTAAAATGAAATGAGAATTATCCACACTGTAGTATACCATTAACCTAAACATGCTGATATAATACACTACAATTATAGAGAATGGGATTGTATGTTGGTGTTACTTTCCTCCTCCCACAGAAACTGGTGGAAATTCTTCACCAGACTTCCTAGGCCCATGTACTTGGGCATTTCTTCTCAACCTTTGCCTAAGCATTACTTCAAAGTCCAATTTAAGTAGCACTCTCAACATTTTTAACCTTATTTTATTGTGAAATTTACCATGCATACATATTCAAAGGATATAAAAATATATACTTCAACAAACTACTATAAAATGAACATTTTATATCTGCCATGCAGATCTACAAATAGAATGTTACCAGCACCTAGGAGCCTTCCACGTGTCCCTTTTTGATTGTAGATCCATTCATTCTTCCATGCTTCATCCTGACTCTCTTGCAGCCACTTCCAGGCTTTTCTTTAAACTTTCTTCACCTACATAGGGACTTATCATCAGCCACTTCCAATCCACAAAATGTAAAACAGAAGGTGGAAAGGGCACACCTTAGCCCTGGAATGGGGTCCATCACTTCTAGAACTGTCATACTGCATGTCTTACTGCAAGGACTACAGGGAACCATAAGCCAGGAGGAAGAGGTGAACAGCTAGCAATCTGCAACATGCAGCTAACAATATTAGTGTCCATGGACTCTTAATTTGGAACAAGTCAATTAACATGTCTGAGCATCTGTTTCATCATCTATTAAATGGAAACCAGAATCTCCCTCTCTTGTTTACCTCACAGAATTTCTCTGAGGATTAGACGGACTGACAAATATGGCAGTGCTAAGAAAATTGCAATCCTTCTCCTCAGAGCTGATGTAATTCCCTGTACATTTCTCTATTATTATATTAGAAGTAGATTAATTCAACCTTATGACAGACACTTTAAACTATGTGGGTGATCCAACCATCCATCACACTCACTGAGGAAGTTGGAAGTGTCTGCTCTCAGAACCTAAAACTTTACCACATGGAGTGTGCAGTGGATTAAAGCTGTATGTATCCCAGAAAAATCTGTTCTTAAATCTAATCTATTCCTGTGGGTGTGAACCCATTGTGAATAAGACCTTTGATGAGGTTACTTCAGTTAAGGTGTGGCCCACCTCAATGAGGATGAGTTGTACTCGTAATACTGGAGTCTTTTATAACAGAACAAAATTCAGACAAAGATAGAGAAAGCCACAGAAGCAAGAAGCTGAAAGCCACAAAACCCAGAAGAGAAGGTAGAAACCAGCAGACACCACCATGTGCTTTGCCATGTAGCAGAGGAGCCAAGAATCGCCGGGAGCCAATCTTCAGGGGAAAAAAGTACCCCCAAATGATGCACTGATCTGGACAGTTTCCCAGCCTCAAAACTGTGAGTGAATAAATTCCCACTGTTTAACCCAACCCATTTCATGGTATTTGCTTTGAGTAGCTAGAAAACTTAAATATTTAAATATACATATTTTTATACACCACAGACTCTACATATAAATCATCTATATCTAGTACTCAGATGAATTAACAGTGAAAAGTCCCAATGCTAAGGGGAAAAGTAAGTATGCCAGAATTAATGAGAAATGTCTTTTTAGTCTCCATCACAGACATTATGGCAATTTAATCAATTTTTAGGGGGAAATTTCTACCATACGGGACTAGTTGTAGAATTTGATCCATGTGCAGGATGTAACTACTGTGGTATACTATAAAAATCTACATTTATGTCTTTGTCTGTCCCTGGACTAAGTGCCTTAAGGGCACTATTCTAGTTTGCTAATACTGCTGGAATGCAAAACACCAGAAATGGATTGGCTTTTATAAAAGGGGGTTTATTTGGTTACACAGTTACAGTCTTAAGGCCATAAAGTGTCCAAGATAATGCATCAACAATCAGGTACCTTCACTGGAGGATGGCCAATGGCATCTGGAAAACCTCTGTTACCTGGGAAGGCATGTGGCTGGCATCTGCTCCAAAGTTCTGGGTTCAAAATGGATTTCTCCCAGGATGTTCCTCTCTAGGCTACAGTTCCTCAAAAATGTGACTCTCAGTTGCTCTTGGGGCATCTGCCCTCTCTTAGCTTTTCCGGAGCAAAAGTCTGCTTTCAATGGCCATCTTCAAACTGTCTCTCATCTGCAGCTACTCTCTCAGTTTCTGTGCATTCTTCAAAGAGTACCTCTCGGCTGTAGCTCCTCTTCAAAATGTCACTCTCAGCTGCACTGAGTTCCTTCTGTTTGTCAGCTCCTTTATTTGGCTCCAGTGATTTAATTTAGACCCACCCTAAATGGGTGCGGTAACACCTCCATGGAAATTATCCAATCAGTGTAATCACCCACAGTTGGGTGGGGCGCGTCTCCATGGGAACACTCAAAGAATTACAATCTAATCAACACTGATACGTCTGCTCATGCAAGATTACATCACAGATAATGGCATTTTGGGGGACATAATACATTCACTGGCACAGGCACTATGCCTTATTTATGTGTGTGACATATAGCACAATGCCTGGAGCTTAGCAGGAATAAAATGTATGTTCTTCTTTGATTGTTTGTTTTGTTTTACACAAATGAATGAATGATTGAAGCAACAACCATTTCCTCTTCCTGGATTCAGAAAATACTTCCTGCTCAGACCTGTGACTCTAGAAATTACTCTGCCTGACCAGGAATCTACCTAAATGTGTTGCAAAGTATAAAAGCAATTGATCTTGGGCAGTGGACTTATAAAATACAGTAACTGAAGACACTGTGTCTGTGTGTGTATTTGTGGAAGGGGGCAGTATAAAGAGGGTGGAATGGAGAATGAGTTTAAATAAGCTTGGGTGTTGACGAAGTACCAGGCTATATAACTGAAAAGCTTGTTTCCACCTGGCTTTCATCAGCCCTCATTTACAGTTTGGACTGATAGTGCTCATTCCAAACATAATCCTTCACTGTTTCACACATTCCCATCTTTTAACCTCCAGATTTCCTTCTGATGACATACGTGACTCTAAGCTTCCCCTTTCCACCACATTCACACACCATTCACCACTGTTAGTTATTCTCACAATAACATGCTACCGTCACCACTGACCATTTCCAAATACTTAAGTTCAACCTAATTAAACATTCTGCTCATAATAAGCAATTGCTTCCCATTCTTTAGCCTCATTCCATAACCTGGTAACTTGTATTTCACATCTATGAGTTCTTATCAGTGAGACCATGCAATATTTGTCTTTATGTGTGTGACTTATGTTACTCAATATAGCACCCTCAAGGTTTCTTCATCAACCCATTTATTTTAAGATGGTTTTGTTCAACCATCATACATTAAATCCAAAGTAAACAATTGATGATTCCCAGTATAATCACATATTTATGTGTTCACCACCATCACCACTATCTATATAAGGACATCTCCATTTCTTCCACAAAGAAGGAGGAAGAGTCAAAGAAGGCAGAAAGACAAAAGAAAAAGAATAAGAAAGAAAAAATGACAGCTAAAAAGCAACAAAAGGAAAGATAGAATTAAACTAAAGTACAATAGAAGAGTCAGACAACATTACCAATGCCAAGAGTACCATACCCCTCCCTTACGTCCCCCTCTTATAAGCATTTAGCTTTCGTATATTGCATTTGTTACAGTAAAGGAAGAATAGTACAATGTTTCTGTTAACAATAGTCTCTAGTTTGCATTGATTATATTTTTCCCCAATACCACCTCATTTTTAACAACTTCCAAGGGTGACATTCATCTGTTCTCCATCATGTAAAAACATATTTGTATATTTTATCACAATTGTTGAGCACTCTAGGTTTCACTGAGTTATACAATCCCAGTCTTTATCTTTCCTCTTTCCTTCTGGTGTCCCACATGCTCCTAACCTTCCTCTTTCAACCATACTCACAATCATCTTTGTTCAGTGTACCTACATTTTCATGCTACCATCACCCAAAATTGTATTCCAAACCTCTCACTCCTGTCTTTTCCTATCTGTCTGTAGTGCTCCCTTTAGTATTTCTTGTAGAGCAGGTATCTTGTTCACAAACTCTATAATTATAGTCTGTTTGTCAGAGAATATTTTAAACTCTTCCTCGTATCTGAAGGACAGTCTTGCCAGATATAGGATTCTAGGTTGTTGGTTTTTCTCTTTCAGTATCTTAAATGTATCACCCCACTTCCTTCTTGCCTCTATGGTTTCTACTGAGAAATGCACACACAGTCTTATCAAGCTTCCTTTGTATGTGATGATCACTTTTCTTTTGCTGCTTTCAGGATTCTCTCTTTGTCTTTGACATTTGATAATCTGATTTCAAGTATCTTGGCATAGGTCTATTCAGATCTATTCTGTTTGGGATATGCTGTGCTTCTTGGATATGTAATTTCATGTCTTTCCTAAGAAATGGGACATTTTCATTGATTATTTCCTCTATTATTGCTTCTGCCCCTTTTCCCTTCTCTTCTCCTTCTGGGACACCCATGCACTTAATGTTGTCATTCAATTCCCTGAGATGTTGCTCATATTTTTCCATTCTTTTCCCTATCTGTTCTTTTGTGTGTAGACTTTCAGGTGTCTTGTTCTCCAGTCCCTGATGTTTTCTTCTCCTCTTGAACTCTGTTGTATGTCTCCATTGTGTTTTTCATCTCTTACGTTTTGCCTTTCATTTTCATAGAGTCTGCCAGTTTTTTCAAACTTTCAATTTCTACCTTATGTTCTCCCAGTGTTTTCTTCATTTCCTTCATCTGTTTGGCCACATCGTCCCTGAACTTGTTGATTTGGTTTTTTAATTGATTTAGCATATTTCTTTGAAAATCTTTAATTGATTGTTTCATGAAAGTGAAACAATATCTCAACTTTATCTTAATTGAGGTATAAGTGTGTTTCTTTGACTTAGCCACATATTCATTTTTTCCTAGTGTAATTTGTAGTTTTCTGTTGTCTAGGCATCTGGTTTCCTTGGTTACCCCAACCACATTTTCCCAGACCGGAACAGGTTCAGGTCTCAGAATGGGGTTATATTCAGTTTTGAGTTTCCCTGAGGATGTAACTTAGAAGAATGACAGACTTTCCTGTGAGGCCTGTAGCCGCTGTGCTTTTCCTAACCTGTCCAGCAGGTGGCACCTGTCAGTCTGTTACTCCCAACTGGTGTAAGGAACTGTGGCCTCTTTAGTTTCTGTTTTGGCTGTTTTCCCCCAGGCTCTGGTGTCTGAGTTCTGCAATACAGCTGGGCCCTACTTCCTTCCTCTTAGGGAAGAATCACCCCCTGGGGAGTTATCATCTGCATTTGAATTGTTCCTTTGTCTCTCTCAC
This sequence comes from Choloepus didactylus, assembly GCF_015220235.1. Classification (NCBI taxonomy): domain Eukaryota; kingdom Metazoa; phylum Chordata; class Mammalia; order Pilosa; family Megalonychidae; genus Choloepus; species Choloepus didactylus. The sequence goes on along the minus strand of NC_051312.1, from coordinate 142,544,993 downwards.
GCCTGTCTGGGTCAGAGCACTGTGAATTGAAAATGGCTGAGGGTCTCTCTACTGAGCCACTCAGGTTGAGACAGTGAAAACGGGAAACTAAGCCCCCTTTCAGAGCCTGTACATGGCCCCTCAGTTTCGTCCATCGGTCAGAGAGAGCACCTGATCTTCTGGGCTCCCTTTCCTGGGGCACAATAATTTTCTGGCTCTTTAAGGTCAGTAGTCTCTTGTTAGGGATCTGTCTTTGTAGCTTGTACTCAGCAGTCCACATTTGTTAATTAAAACCCCAGTTGGAGCTCAGCTGAACTATATACACTTGGTCTAGGACTGCTGCTTTCTCCTACAGTGAGGCATTGTAGTTCAGCCTGCCATGGGGGGAGGGGCTCCTGGTGCAGTTCAGCAGTTTTTACTTACAGATTTTATGCTGCAATCTCAGCCTTTCCACCCAATCCAGGTTGGTGTACGATGTGTGGACAGCCACGGTTGACCCCCAGCAGTTGTTCCAGATCATTTACTAGTTGTTCCTCAATGTTTATGAGTTGTTCCAGGGGACTAACTAAATTTCACTCCTCTCTATGCCGCCATTTTCCCCCTCCCTCCTATTATTCTTTTTAATATAACTTTATGTTTAAAGAATTGTTAGCATTTGCTTAGAGAAATTTTACATTAACCAAATTCAGGATGTCATTAGAAACTTTAATTCTTAACTAGGAAAGACCATTTTCTATTATCACACAGAAAGTGTAGGTTTCTATCCTGATTTAGAAACATCATCACGTTATTACACAGGCATAGGCATATCACATTATTTAACTGTTTATCTCCCAGCTTTGACAACTTCAGTAGAATTATACTTTCTCTCATCAATCCTTTTGTCATTTTTTAACATAGCACAAAGAAGCAAGACCTACAAAGATAACTCTATATTGTGAATGCAGAACACCCTAACTTTGTTCCTCTGGCATATCCCACCCCTCCCTGACAGAGGTTCAAATATGTACCTTAAATTAGCTAACTAAAAAGCTATCAGCTAAGTTGCCACACTAAAACTTTTTCCCCTTTAATGTTTACAAACTGCCTTTAGGAGTGTTTTTTATTTTTTTCCTGCATAATCCAAAATTTTGGAAACCAGATTTAAACAAAGATTTTTTTTCTGAAATTGAAACAGATTCCATGTGTATTTTGAGGCTCATCAAATAAGAGATTGGTGACTAGATTTAACCCACTCCTTTTGCCACCTCAAATAGTCACAAAATTCACAACACTACAATGTATCTCTGCTATGTCAACAAAAGTTCTAAAATAACACTAATATTTATTCATAAAGATACTTTTTTCAATAAGGTAAACAAGTTTCTCAAAGGGACAGTCAGGAAAACAAGCACTAAGAAAACTTAAAACTAGATCAAATTTTTATATAGAAATGAAATGAAAATTAAGTATGCTGATAATCCAAAATATTATTGTATTCTAATCCATAAAGTGTACTCTTATAATTTGATTTATTCACTGAATATTTCTTTTAAAGTATAATTGCTCTCCTGGTTATAATCTGAGGTGTTTAACACTTAAAATCCCCGTGAGGGTAACACATGAGAGGCAACAAAAACAAGTGTGGTTAAGATGTACTCAGGACCTCCAGCCCACTGGGTTTAACAATTGTCATCCTACCCAGAAAACTCCACAATATTTCTAGGGGTTCCTGTAAATGCTAAGGTAAGGGTGTTTAAGGGGTTTCATTTTCCCATCATTTGTTTTCTCAATTCCAGCCTCCCAACTTGTGTTTACCATTCAGTATTTTATCTCCTGAAGTTGCTGTCCTCTCTTTAGCCAATTCCTCACAGAAATGGCCACAACATTTTCTTCTTCATTCTCCAAAACACTTCATTGTACATTACAAATTTATCAAAGCATTAAGGACAGTACAAGATAACAACAGTATTCTACCACAGAGCATATGAACTCAGATGGAAATGCTGTCTGTAAACCCTCTGACGCTTCCTCACCCAAGGACCTCTTATTATTGACCACGAGTCTCTGGATCCTGGCCTAATGACTTGGTGGGGGTCCCCCTTCTATCCCACATTTCCTATTCTCTGAATTACAAGCACATACAAATATTCCAAATTTACTTTATCATATTTTGCATATAAGGTCAGCTTTCTGTTTCAGCCAATCATCTCTCAAATATACTAATTCAACAAGCCTACGAAATCCCAACAAAAAAGAATCAATTAAATGTCTCATAAACAAAAAAAAGGGAATAATCCCCTAATCCTCTTAGATCAAAATACAGTGAGCTTTCAAAACTGGCATGTTTTCTCATATTTCATGATTTGTGTAGTAAAAATAATAAAGTAGATACAGTTTTCGTATCCAAGCAATAAATATCTATTGGCAATCAACAGTTTGATATACATGCTGTCACCCTAGTGAGGCTTTATTCAATCGTCTGCAGAACTATTCATCTTTTTCCAGGAGGAAAAAGAGAGAACAAGGACATAGGAAAAAAAAAACCCACAACAACACAGTCATAATAAATTATTTCCTTAATGTGATTCTCAAACAGGAAAAAAAAAAGAAAAGAAGAATAAATTGTGCAGTGAAGAATGGAAGAGAACTGGAAAAAAAAACCTGGCAATAATTATGGAGAAAAGACTCCAATTCCATTTACTATTCTTATAAGGATAAGAATGCTGTCACCAAGTATATTGTAAAATCATGGAACTCCCTGGCCTATACCAAGTGCAGAAGAGATCCTATTTCTGATCAACACTTTATCCTACTCAGGGTTTTCTCAAGCAAGTGTAGTATCTTTGTTCCTCAAGCTGCAGATTAATGGGTTCATCATGGGAACCACACTGATATAAAAGAAGAGATTTTTCCCTCAGTGAAAGATTCCACAGAAGATGGTTTCAGGAACATAAATAAACCTGATATAAAGAACAGAGAAACAACAATTATGTGGAACTGCAGGTGCTGAAGGTTTTGGACCTGCCCCCCTCCCGCCGTGAAACTGATGTGGAAGGATGCTGGAGAGAATGAAACCATAAGAGATGAAAATGGTGAGACTGGGCATGATGATGTTGATGTACCCCACAATGAAGACCGCCCACCAGCTTATTTTCAAAGGTGTTCATGCAGGAGAACTAAAGCAAAGGAAGGGATGTCACAGAAATAACGTTTGATGGTGTGGGCATCACAGAAGGTCAGTCTCAGCATGCATCCAGTGTGGGCCACAGCACCAGAAAATGCCATCAAGTATGAACCAAACATAAGGGTGGAGCACACTTTAGGGGACATGGCAATATTATACAAGAGTGGATTACAGATGGCCACATAGTGATCATAGGCCACTGATGTCAGCACACAGCACTCAGAGATGGTAAAAAACAAGTGGAGCTAGATCTTGAGCCCCTGGTAGGAGATAATATTTTTTTTATTGAAAAGAAATGGATTAGCATTTGGGTGTAAAACCAGAGGAATTACAGAGGTCTATGAAGGACAGGTTAAAGAAGAAAAAGTACACAGGGTTGTGAAGGGGGGTTCAGCCCAACTAGAGTTAGTAAGCCCAAATTTCCCAGTATGGTGATCATATACATTGCTAGAAACAGGAAAAACAGGGGGAGTCAGAGATCAGGTTGGTCTGTTAATCCCATCAGAATAATTTAGTCATGAAAGAACCATTCCCAGTAGAAATTCTGGTCTGGGGGAACCATGGGATAAGATTATTTTAAAAAAAGGCTTACATTAAAGGACAATCCACGGAGTAAAAACTAAATGACAAATAGGGTGGGATGGGGGGATGGTTTGGGTATTCTCTTTTCACTTTTATTTTTTATTCTTATTCTGATTCTTTCTGATGTAAGGAAAATGTTCAGAAATAGATTGTGGTGATGAACGCATAACTATATGATCATACTGTGAACAGTTGATTGTATACCATGGATGACTATATGGTTTGTGAATATATTTCAATAAAACTGAATTAAAAAAAAATTATAGATGGATAGAAAAATTAAAAAAAAAATCTTAAAAAAAAAAAAAAAGGACAATCCAGATAATTCACATAACATCTCTTCCCACAAGGGTGGTGTATAAGCTGGGACTGTCTAAGACTAGCTCACCTCAGACCACAGAATATGCGTTTACCACTATCATGATACTGAGTGACAAAGACTTATTAGAATCCTAAGCTAAATACAGCTAAGAACCCTGCCAATTTGGCCTACAGAGCAAAGGTCAGTGCTGCCATATAGAATCACAACTGCTGGAAAAATCAGTGGAGAAGGGTGAAGATGGACCAGACAGAATCATCTCTCTCATCTAATCATTTCTATGTCACCTGAGACCTCCCTTCATCTGGAGAATTGGAGGCTGATGTTCAAGGTACCTGGATTTTCCTCTAGTGCAGATTAGACCCTTGTGGGGTGGGAACCAAAAACAATGTTTCAGGACACAAACTAAGAAATAAGACTCTAGGTGAGGTTCAGTAGCTGCCCCAAGTCACAGAGTAAAAAACCATAAATCTACAAGCATGAAAGTTCTGTTTAAAGAGAGGGAATTCTGAGATGCAGGAACACTGAGAGTCCTAAAGTCTCTGAACATTCTCTGCTGCACTCACAAACAGATTTTCCACCTGATTTACTTGAAGGCCAAGACTGCACAAATGCAAAGAAAGTGGTACATCTATATCCCTAGACTTCCATTTCAAAACACGGAGGACAGAATATGAATAAAATTCAGGAACTCACTCGCCTTAGGACAGAAAACCTCCATGCTTCCTGGTGGCTGCTATTCTCCCCCTGTAGTTCTGGCAGGGAAATCTGAAGCTCTGAAACTGGTTCCTTTGATTCCAAGAGGTTAGAGATCAAACAATTTCCAAAATGCCCTGGAAAATATTCTGAGCTACAGATTATAATTCTGATTTTAAACTTGAGTTCTTCCAAGCAGCAGAGAAAAAAAAAAAAAACATTCTTTATTTTTATCACATTTGCCATCTGATAAGCATCAGAAGATCCAATGTGAGTTTAATGATACAAATGCATTTGGTATTAAAGAGGTAAGAATTTTTCCTCAGTCTTTTCCCTAGTGAACAGAATACAATAAGGAAATAGGGGTATTATATTTATACCCGGGAGCATGTTATATCATATTTTCAAGTTGTGTCTTCCCTCTAGGGATTGTACCTCCTCCTTTGCAGAGCTAAAGAGAAACTCCATTTCTATACCATCTTGTCTCTGAGGGGAAACCTGTCTATTGTATTGTTTCTTTCCATGATTTTGATTGTGGGAATACTTGGACATCTCTGTAAATATACTATAAAGCACTGGGTTGTATGTTTTAAATTGGTGGATTTTATGATATGTGAACTATATCTTAATGAATTTGTTACATGAAAAGAATTAAAGTAAACTCTTTAAAAAGTAAGATTAAATTAAAAGGTAAATAAGAAAGTACTTTGGGTCAGTGAAACTATAAATACAACATATTGAAATATGTATAATAAACATTTAAGATTTCATCTAATGCAACTGCAAAATGAAATGTAGGTTAAACCTAAAATAAGCATGAAAATGAAATAACAAAGATGACAGCAGAAAGCAATATTATAGGAAACCGGAGAATAGTATATAAAATAATTATTCTAAAAGCTGTGTTTTTTTTTAACTAAATTCAGTTTTATTGAAATACATTCACACACCATACAATCATCCATGGTATACAATCAACTGTCCACAGTATGAAACATAGTTATGTGTTCATCACCACAGTCTATCTCTGAACATTTTCCTTAAATCAGAAAAAACAAGAACAAAAATAAAAAATAAAAGTGAAAAAAGAACACCCAAATCATCCCCCCATCCCACCCCATTTGTCCTTTAGCTTTTATCCCCATTTTTCTACTCATCCATACACTAGATAAACGGGGTGTGATTCACAAGGTCTTCACAATCACACTGTCACCCCTTGTAATCTACATTATTATATAATCGTCTTCAGGAGTCCAGACTGCTGGGTTGGAGTTTGGTAGTTTCAGGTATTTACTTCTAGCTATTCCAATACATTAAAATCTAAGAGGTGTTATCTATATAGTGCATAAGAATGTCCACCAGAGTGACCTTTCGACTCCGTTTGAAATCTCTCAGCCACTGAAACTATTTCATCTCATTTTTCATCCCCCTTTTGGTCAAGAAGATACTCTCTGTCCCACGATGCTGGGTCGAGAATCATCCCCGGGAGTCATACTCTGCATTGCCAGGGAGATTTACACCTCTGGGAGTCGGGTCCCACGTAGAGGGGAGGGCAGCGAGTTCACCTGTCTAGGTGGCTCAGTTAGAGAGAGAGAGGGCCACATCTGAGCAACAAAGAGGTACTCAGGGGGAGACTCTTAGACACAATTATATGCAAGTTTAGCCTCTCCTTTGCAGTAAAAAGCTTCATAAGGGCATGTCCCATGATCGAGGGCTCAGAAAAGCTGTGTTTTTAAAGACAACAGAAGAGATAATCCTCTCGCCAGACTGATCAGGCAAAAAAACAAAAAAGACACAAATTATTACTATCAGAAATGTGAGGACATTATTATACACCCTATGATATTAAAAGGAAAGTAAGTGAATATGATGAACACATTTATGCCAATAATACTGCAAACAATGAAATGGATAAAATATTTGAAAGACACAAACTGCCAAAGCTCACTTATAAAAAAATAGGTAATGAGAATGGCTATATATCCATTAAAGAAATTGAATTTTTAATTTAAAAGATTCTTACAAAGAAAATTTCAGGCCCAGAGAATGTTGCTGTTGAATTCTACCAAATATTTACAGAACAAATAATACCAATTCTACACAAAACCTTTAAAAAGATTGTTTAAAAAAGGGAAAACATGGCAATTATTTCCATGAGACAAGGATTATCCTGACACCAAGAGCAGAAAATGCAGTTATAAGAAAGCAAAACTGAGACCAATGCCCTTCATGAATTTAAACTAAGAAATTATCAACAAACTTTTAGCAAAGTGAACTCACCAGTTTATTTAAAAAATAATATATCATCACAATAAGGTGTATCTCAGAAGTAAAAAATTGGTTTAATATCTGAATATCAAGAGGTATTATTCACCTAATAAAAATCATCCACAAGACATCTGATGACATTTTGACACTTAAGGTGAAAGTTTTATTTACTTTAGCCAACTTAGAAAAAAAAAGGATTTCCAATCCCCAAAATTTGGCATTTTGCCAAAATTCATTTGCCAGTGCAAAATCAGGCAAAAAAAAATAAACAAATGGCTTACAGGTTGAAAAAGGATCACTACAGTTATCTCTGTTAGTAAATGACATGATTGTCTATGAAGAAAATCCTAACAAATCTAAAAAATATATCCTACTATAATCAAGGAGTAAAGCAAAGGTACGGCAAATATAATGTTAATGGCATTTCTATATATTAGTAGTGAATAATTAGAAATTTAAATTTTTAAAAAGCAATACCATTACAAAAGCAAAAAACATGAAAACCTTAGGTATAAATCTAATAAAATGTGTAAATATGTTCACTTATGCAAGATATACAAAATGCTAATGAAAGAAAACAAGGCAGACATATAAACGAGATGATAAAACTATGTATATGGATTTGAAAATTCACTATTGTCAGGATGCCCATACTTTCTAAACTAATGCACATATTCCCTATAATTACATTAAATTCACACAGGAATTTTGTATAAAGCTGCTTCTCAAATATACATGAAAAGCCAAAGGAGAAATAATAGCCAAAAAAATCTGCTAAAGAACAAATTTGGAGGACTCACACTGCATGATTGCAAGATTTAAAATTAATGCTTAAATAATCAACACAAGGCAGTGTGGTACTGGCAAGAAGATACATTAACAGGAAAAAACAGAGTGCAGAAATTAACACACCCATGTACTGTCGATTAATTTTGACAAAAGTACAAAGATAATTCCTGGAGAAATGACATGCTTTTAAAAGAGTGAAGCTGAAACAACTGGATATCCCTAAGAAGAAGAACAGGACGAAGAGGAGGAGGAGGAGAGGAAGGAGAACAAGTAGAAGAGTAACAACAAGGAATAGAAGGAGGAAGAGAACATGGGGGAAAAGAAGGGGAAGGAGAAGAACCCAAGAAAGAAGAAGGAGAAGAACCACCACCACAACCACCACCATTTTCATTAAATTTTGTTAAATTTAACAAAAATTAACAAAATTGGTCATATTCCAATGGAATAAATTTGAAACTAAAGAAATAAACTCTCATGTCATGGCCAACTGATTTGTGACAAGGGTGCCTAGGCCATTTAATGAGGAAAGAGTAGTTTCTACAACAAATAGTGCTGAGAAAACTGGATATTCATATGCAAAAGAATGAAGGAATTCCCCTACCACAAATCATACACAAAAATTAACTCAAAATGGATCACATCCTTAAATATAAGAACCAAAACTGTAAAGCTCCTAGAAGAAAACATAGGGAAAAATCCTCAGTACCTCGTGTTAGGTAATGGTTTCTTAGACTTTATACCCAAAGCAGGAACAACAAAATAAAAAAATATAGATATGAGATATCATCAAAATTAAAATCTTTTGTGCAAAGGATTTTTTCATGAAAGTACAATGACAACCTACAAGATGGGAGAAACTGTTTGGAAACTACATATCAGAAAATGGTTTAATATGAAGAATATTAATACAACTGAACAATTAGACAACCCAATTAAATGGTTCAAAAAATTGAATAGACAATTCTCCAAAGAAGATATACAAAAGACCAACAAGCACCTTAAAAGATGCTTAACATCATTAACCATTAAGGAAATGCAAACAAAAACCACAGTGAGATAATATGTAACATCTACTAATAAGGCTATTACAAAAATGGAAAATATATGGTGGAGAGGATATGGAGAGAGAAGAATTCTCATTCCTTCTGGATGGGAATGTAAAATCCTACAGCCACTGTGGGAGCCAGTTTGACAATTCCTCAGAAAGTTAAGTATAGAATTACCATATAATCCAGTAGTCTTAATTCTAGGTATATACCCCAAAGAATTGAAGCAATGACTCGAACAGACAATTGAACTGATAGCATTATTATTCATAATAGCAAAAAGGTAGTAGCAACGAAGTTTCTATGAACAGATGAATGGATAAACAAAAGGTGGCATATACATACAATGAAATATTATTCAGCTGCAAAAAGGAGTGAAGTTCTGATATATGTGAAATGTGGATAAACCTTAAAGATATCAATGTGAAGTGAAATAAGCAGACACAGAAGAACAAATATTATATGATCCTACTGATATGAAATAATTTGAATAAGCAAATTCAGAGACAGAAACTAAAATTCATGTTACCAGGGTTTGGGTGGGGGTAGAGAATGGGGAGTTAATGCTTAACTGGTAGAGTTTCTATTTGGGATGACAGAAAATTATGGCATTGGATGGCAGTGATGGTAGCATCTCATTGTGAATGTAATTAACACCACAAAATTGTATATTTAAAAATTATTGAAATGAGAAATTTTAGGTTGTATATATGTTACCAGAATAAAAAAAGTTTTTAAACACCATAGGACTGCACAACACCATAGTGAGTCCTCATGTACACTAAAGACAGTATTTAATAGTATAATTACAATAATATGGTTTTTTCAATAATACAAAAGTGCCACACTAATGCAAAGTGTTAATAATGGGGGGTGGGAGAACTCCAAACTTCCTGCATTCTTCTTCTGAAAACCTACAACTTCTATAACTTTATACACACACACACACACACACACACACACATATAATATACATATATATAAATTAGTAATAGAACAAAATGTAAAACTTAAATCTGTAAGACAACTAGAAGAGAACAAAAGGGAAAATCATGTGACACAGAGTTAAGCAAAGAGTCCTAAAGTAAGACAGCAAAAGCAAAATCCATAGGAAAAAAAAGTTTACTTGTACATTAACAAAATTAAAGCTAATTCCTCTGAGAAAGATAATATTAAAAGGAAGAAAATATAAGCCACAGACTGGGAGACAATATTTGAAATCACGTAGCTAATAAGTAACTTGTACTCAGAATATATAATGAATACTTAAATATGGACAATAAGAAAACAAACAACCCAATAAATAAATGAGCAAAATACGTGAAATGACCCTTTACCGAAAAGGATATAGAATCACAAATAAACACATGAAAAGATGTACAACATTATTGTTCATTAGGGACATTCAAATAAAACCCAATGAGATGCCATTATGAAACTATTAGAAGGGCTAAAATTTTAAAACTAAAATAAAACTGACTATACCTAGTGCTGGCAAAGATGAGGAGCAACTGGAATTCTCAGGTATTACCAGTGGGAATGCAAAATGTTACAGCCAGTTGGGAAAACAATTTGGCAGTTTTTTATAAAGATGTTCCACTCCCCAGAGATTTACTAGAATTAATTCAAGCTTATGTTCACATAAAAACTGTAAAATTATTTCTATAGTTGATTTAACATTCTTTGGCTGATTAATAGATTAATAAACTCCAGTACCATCCACACTATGAATCCTACACAGCAATATAGCAGAAAAATCACGGATAAATGTAACAACAACATGATATATCTCAAATTCATTATGCTAAGAGAAAGAAGTCAAACCAAGAAAATTATATACTTTATGATTCAATTTATACTATACTCTGGAAAAGGAAAACTATAGTAATAGGAATCAGATCACTGGCTTCCAATGTCTGTGGGTGGGAGAAGGGTTTAACTATATAGCGGCATGGGGAATATCCTGAATTTGTTGAAGGCTTCTCTAACGCAGAACTTACAAAACTCAATATTAAAAGCTGAATTTACAATATTTAAGTTTTACCTTAAAAGAAAATTTAAACACGCACATGCAGTGAATTTCCATTTCACACCTCATATCTATAAGAACTAAAATTAGAATAATTGACAACAACTGTTGGTGAAGATGTGAAAAAAATTCAAGTTACCTGTATTAATGGTGGGAATGTAGAATAATAGTCAATCTGCTGAGAAAAGGTTTAGAAGTTTCTTATAAATTTAAACAAATGCTTACCTTATGATGTTACAATTTAACACCTGAATATTTCCTAAGGAAAATGAAAACATAAAATTTCAAAAAATAACTTGCACATACATACATATTAAGCGCAGAACAATAATTATGTTGAAAATCTGAACTCAATCCCAATGTCCATCAACCAGAAACTGGATAAGCAAATTGTGGTATATTCATACAAAAGGATATTACTGAGCAATAATAAAAATGAACTACTGAAACACACCAAAATGAATCTCAAAAATTTTATCATGACAAGTGAATGAAGTCAAACACAAAAGCACCAATTTAGGATTTCACTTTTATGAAGCTCTAAAATGGGCAAAAATGAATCTCTGTTGATAAAAAAATATGTGAATGTTTTCTGAAGTGTAGATTGTGAGGATTGATTCCAAAAAGACAGGAGGGAATTTCTGGTATGATGGAAAGATTCCATATCATGTTCTTGGTAGAAAGTGGATGGGTATATACTTAAAATGCATTAAAAAAAAAAAAAAAAGCTACTTAACAAGCAGCATACTAAAGATTTATAAATTGTATTACTAGGTAAATTACACTTCAAAAATAAAAATTTAAAGTTCAAACTTATAAAGCTTAATATTTTGCACTGTTGTTCAAAAGATCCATTGAGAAATATAAAAAATACTGTTTCTTTTTTGTAATCCATCTCTAATTTCTAAAATTGACATCAGAGGAGAAATCATGCCACTATTAGAGGCATGAATCAGTAGTTTTATGTAGCATAGGACACAGATGTTTCCATAAAAGAAATTCTTTTATTAAATTGTTCTCTACAACCTGGAGAAAGCCAGTGAATCGGCGATAAACACGTAGTGGGAATTCAGAAAAGAAACTGCAGACAATCATCTCCTCTGATCCAGGCATAAAGAGCTACCAATTATTACCATGAGCTTGTGTTTCTATCCACAATAGTAATGGCCAAGCATCAATCTTTATGCTACATTTAATGTTGTGGTATATTTTAAGGACAGTTTATGACTATAAAATTAATAGTAGCTAAAGGGCTCTAAAGTGTCTCCCAGGGCTGACACCATGTGTGTCACCTACGAGTTTGCCTTAACCTTAGCCAGTAGATTTTTTTAGTTAGGTCTACTTTAAAACAGGTATTATCAATTTTTTTAAATGGCTGAGTTTTGTAAGAACAGCTTATTTTTTTTAATAAAAGCAATACCTGATAATTGACCCCGACTAAATATTGGTGAGAGAGGGGAGAGACTCCCCAAATTTTGAGTCATCTCTGGATAGAGACCATTTCCAACAGTTGATTGCATGACCCCTAAATGTAAGTGCCAACAACCCTAAAACATTTCTGCTGTTATTTTGGTAAGTGCACAGGTTCAAATGAAGTTGTTAAAGTATTAGCATCCAAGACTTATCTTTAATGTAGATTGAGCCGAGGGGTAACTGTCGTCCCCGGGAACTCTGTCACCCAAAGCCCCAAAAATGACAACTAAGACAAGGCTGGGATCCTCATGCCAAGCAAAGGGCACTCACACCTACAGGACAGACTGGGGACAGTGACTGGGGACCGACACTCCTTAGCCCACAGTGAGTGAAGACTTTTGAGCATCTCAGTGGGTCTGGCGGATCTTGTATTGCTTTCTGGCATGTTGTTACTTTCTACTTGTGTTATGCATGTGCCTCTGCCGTGAAACTTGCCATCAGACACCTGTAAAAATTATTAAGATCTCTCGGGCACCCCAATAAGTTAGGACAGACTTCCCGGGAAAGGACCGTATGGACGCAGGGGGGCATCCCTGGATTGTGGCGCCGACTGCCGCCTTGTAGGTCTCCAGCCCCTGCTCGGCTAGACAAGTTCCTCTCCACAAGGTTCCAGGCACAAAGAGGCCCTTAACCAAAAAGCCAAGGTAAATATTTTCAATAAAAAGCTTATCTACTACTGTCTGCCAAAGAGGGAGTTAAAGAATAACCCCCACTAGACCCCCGGACTAACGCCACGGTAAAGTCCACACAATCACCAAAGGCCGCACTGCCGCCAACCCCAATTCTCTGCGCACCCCCATACTCCTGCGGGTCTCCTGAAGGGGCGCCCTACACCCTTCATGGTGCTTACCGGGTGCTTCTAGCTGGGCCCGCACAACACGCCCGAGTCCCACGGGCTCACCTTCAGGTGGCGGCGCTGAGTCCTGGGGGCGGTGGAAGGATGACCTGAGGGCCCCGGGTCGCCACCGGCTACACCACAGGCGCCGCGGGTCACACCCGGTGTGAGGGAGAGAAGCAGCCGCCACCGCCAGGGGCAGCTCAGAAGAGGAGGAGGAGCGCGCCCCGGGTACCACGGAAATACAAGATAAAGTCCGCCCCGATGCGGAAAATCATTCTACGCCTGCGCAGAGACCTGATGCCAGGACCAAATAAAAAGGGTGCCGCCTGCTTACCACGTGACCCTGAGGAAGCGCCTCTGCTACCCACGGGCCAAAAGATGCAACAATTGGTAGCTATCTCCAGAGAGGGTAAGGTTGTTTCATTACTTCAAGACCCCGTCAGGATTATCCAAAAACATAGCCAGGTGGGGCACTAGAGGCATGGAGAGCAGATATAAACCCTCCTGCACCTTGTTAAAATAGCTGTTTATGGCCTGGGGCTTGGCCTATCCCTCCAGGAGCTTACTCACCTCAGAGCTATTGCGCCTAGTGCACGACTGAGAAAGGTTGAGAGCCACGTCCGCACTCGAGTTGTACTCCAAAGGTTCTACACAGATGCCACCTTACCGGATTGGACACAACCAGAGAATTCCAAAAAAGCCACTCCAGTCTGATGCCTACCTTATATTTAAGTGGAGCCCTCACTACAAGTCAAGCCGACTTTACTAGTAACAGTTTCTGAAATACATCAAGCCTTGCAGGCCCTCATCCCCCTAAGAAATATAAAAACAGAACTGTCCAACAAGGTGTTCACAACAACAGCCCAGCCTCTTTGCCTGAATACCCTGCCAAATAGTTTCACCTGGAGTGCCACTCAGTGGGGGCCTCCAGCTGAGTTGCCTACAGCAGGATCAGAGGGACCTCAATTGGCAGCTGTGCCAAGGAGGGCTTCCTAATTGGCTCATTTCCCCAGTCTCACGAGTTCCTGAAACTCTCTGTGAGGCAGATGTGGCCCCACCAGAAGAAACCAGCTCAAGACCTTCAACAGTGCTGGGTCTCCTGCTTGTGCCAAGGATCTGACAGTTGTTCCCAGGTGCTTCTATAGACAACTTCCTTTTCACTGAGCTCATGTTATTTTGGGATCCCCCAAACCCAGACTTTCAGGACCTTCTTCAACATGAGAAGGTAGGTCACTCTGATCCCCAGCACACTACCTGGCTCACCAGAGTGCCCACTGATGGACAGGGAGGGACAGACACTGACACAACCTACCACGGTCACCATGAAGACAGGACCTATCCCACTCCCATGGCCAGATGTTACTGCTGCTTACCTCTCCACTGCCATTTCCTATCCTTGATGTGGACGTTCTGACATTCCAGTTCTCTACATGGACCAAGCACAAGTCATTTGAAATGACAATCAAGGCTGTCTGCCCACTGAGGGCCAATAAATCTCCCCACCCTTGTATGTGGTTAACACTCCACATTATTGACTCAAACAGGGTATTGCAAAAATACACCTAGTCATATGTGACATGGTAGAATTAGGTATTTTAAAACCCACCATCTCTCCTTTCAACTCACCAGTATGGCCTGTATCTATGGCTGGAGAAAACAAAAAAATAGAGGCTACCTGTTAATTACCACAACCTCAACAAGGCCGGGCTTCCCATCAAAGCCCCTCTACCAGACATTGCCACCTTCTTATAAAAAGATCAAAAACCTCTTCCAATTAATTGCTCTTATTGACATGGCCAAGATCTTTTCTTCAGTGCCAAGTGAGAATACACAAAACAAATCAGAATCAGTTTGCTTTGAATTTCAAAAACCAACAATACTTTTTATTAGACTCCCAATGGGCTACCTCAACAGCCCCTCCCATTACCCATGGCCTGTACCCACAAAATATGACTGTCTTCTGGACTGCTGTCTGATGTCCTCCTGATTCATTATATAAATGACACCCTCTTGGCCTGTGACAATAAAGATGAGGTATGACGGGCCCTAATGATGACTGGTATAGATGGGCAGTTGCCCCTCACAAAATACAGTTGCTCATCATCTCTGGCAAATTTCTGAGGTACATTTAAAACAAACATACAAACAAAATCAATAGATTCCACAGCCAATCTGCCTCAAGCTCCCCGCTCAGGCTCCCACATTGTCGTGTTTGGGGCTTTGGGTGACAGAGTTCCCAAGGGCAACATTTACCCCTTGGCTCAGACTACATAAAAGATGAGTCTTAGACACTGCCTTATAAACAGGTTTATTTAAATAGCGCTCTTACAAAAATAACTTCAAAACCATTTTGGTGTCATTGACCACACAACACCCTTATGGTCAGGAGTCATACAACTGACTGAGAGGGTCTCTGTCTCTCAAAATACAGGTAGGCTAAATACAGGTATAAGGGGGGGTCAAATTTTGACAGTCATCTCCAGATGGAGACATTCCCTATCAGTGGTTACATGACCCCATGACTGTAAAGTACCCACATCACCAATATGCTCCCACTGTTTCTCTCATAAAAAACACTGTTTAAATTAACCTGCTTAAACATCAGATGGTGCCTAAGATTTATCCTTGATGCAGATCAAGCCAAGGGAGAAGCATCATCCCTGGGGATGTGCCAACCAAATCCCCAAACATGACAAAAGCAATTTCAAAACAAGTAATTTCAATTTAAATGTATGGCTAATTTGATGTGTCACATACAACCACAACTACAAAAAAGTTAAAATTAAGTAAAAATCCGATATGTAAGGAAACAAGAAAATTGAACCCCAAATAAGAAAAATATCAGCATATAGAAACATACTGAGAAATAGCACATATGCCAAAGTTGTTAGACCTGGACAATAAAACACTTATTTAATGAGGAAGAGGGAAGAATTAGCGTGCTGAGTAGAGACATAAAGAGAGGAATAATTCAAGTTACGTTTTCAACAGATAAAAAATGCCATGTCTGAAATGAAAAAGATACAGTGAATGGGATGAAGATCTGATTAGACACAACAGAAAAACAATTATTAAAATTGAAGGAATAGTAGTAGAAACACAAAGAGAAAAAAGACAAAAAAATTGAACAGAGCATTACTGAGTTATGATACAATTTTAGTTAGCCTATACAAGGGTAATTAGAATCCCAAAGAAATAGAGGATCAGAAAAAATATTTAAATAAATATGGCCAATTTTTTTTTTAATTTGTTAAAACTACAAACCTACAGATTCAAGGATCTCAAAGAACTCCATGCAGAACAAACTTCAGGAAAACTTGTTCGAAGTACATGATAATCAAATTACTTAAAATCATTGATGAAGACACAATCTTAAAGTCAGATAAAGAGAAAAAAAGACACTTCGTGTACAGAAGAATGAAGGTAATGAAAATAAACTTTTCATCAACATATAAATCAGTGGACAGTGGGGTAACACATTTGAAATTATTAAAAGAAAAATTTATTTTATCCTAGATTTATATACTCAGTGAAAATATCTTCCAACATTTTTTAGACATAAAAATATAACAAATGTAATTAATTACTAAAATAAAGCATAGGCAAAGTATAATGTTACAGATTAATGGAATTGTTTTTACTTTCATCTAGTGTCAACATGTTCAAAAAATTTGGTGTGATAAAATCCGAAAATGTGAAGTTCTATGTTACTTTGTTATATTAAAACTACATTTGAAAGGCCCCGCCCCGGCCTCCCGGCTCCGGGCGCCAGGCGTTTGCCTCCGGGGCGAGTGGCTCCGGGGCCCGAGGTCGGCCCAGGCGTCCGCTCCCGGGGGAGTCGCGACCCGGGACGGCTGTCGCGGCCGGTGGTCCCGGGGCCTCCGCTGCGGCGTGAGGCCACGGGTGAGGCCGGGCTCCCGGGAGTCCCCGCAGGCCTGGGGACGAGTCTTTTGGAGACTCAGCCCATCCTCAGAGGAAAAGCCCAGAAAGAGGACATGGCTACTGGACAAGGGGAAGGAAGCTCTCAGGTGTCCGTGACCTTCAAGGATGTGGTTGTGCTCTTTACTCGGGATGAATGGAGAAAACTGGATCCTTCTCAGAGAAACTTGTATAAGAATGTGATGCTGGAGAACTATAGGAACCTAATCTCAGTGGGACTCCCATTTTCCAAACCAAAAGTGATCTCCTTGTTGCAGCGAGGAGAAGAGCCCTGGAAGGTAGAGAAAGAAAGTCCTGGAGGCTCCTCTCTAGGATGGAAGAGCAGTCATAAAACCACAAAGTCAACTCAGACACAAGACTCGTCATTTCAGGGACTGGTAATAACAAGATCCAAAAGGAATAGACCCTGGGACTTTAAATCAGAAAATCCCCGTGTATATGAAAATAGATTAGAAAAACAGGATAAAAAGGAAAAAATTCTTACTATAGAAAGAAGCCATAGAAATACTGAATTTGACCATAACTTAAGCCTAAAACCAGTCCCTGATAGACGACAGATTGTTCCTAGAGAAAAAACACTGCCAAAGTATGAAATACAAGGAAACAACTTCAAACAGAATTCAAATTTACTTAACCAACCAAAAATCAACACAGCAGAGAAACGCTATAAATGTAGTATGTGTGAGAAAACCTTCATTAACAATTCATCCCTTCGTAAACATGAGAAAAACCATAGTGGAGAGAAATTATTTAAATGTAAAGAATGTTTAAAAGCATTCAATCAAAGTTCAGCTCTGATTCAACATCAAATAACTCATACTGGAGAGAAACCCTATGTATGTAAAGAATGTGGGAAGGCCTTCACTCTTAGTACTTCGCTATATAAACATTTAAGAACCCATACTGTGGAAAAATCCTATAGATGTAAAGAATGTGGCAAATCCTTCAGCCGAAGGTCAGGCCTTTTTATACATCAAAAAATTCATGCTGGAGAAAATCCCTATAAATATAATCCAGGTAGGAAGTCATCTAGTTGCAACACATCCCTTCCTGGATGTCAGAGAATTCATTCCAGAAAGAAGTCCTATTTGTGTAATGAATGTGGCAACACCTTTAAGTCTAGTTCATCCCTTCGTTATCATCAGAGAATTCACACTGGAGAGAAACCTTTTAAATGTAGTGAATGTGGGAGAGCCTTCAGTCAGAGTGCATCTCTTATTCAACATGAAAGAATTCACACTGGAGAGAAGCCCTATAGATGTAATGAATGTGGAAAAGGCTTCACTTCTATTTCACAACTTAATAGACACCGAATAATTCACACTGGTGAGAAGTTTTATAGTTGTAATGAATGTGGTAAAGCCTTAAGTTCCCACTCAGCACTTACTATTCATGAGAGAATTCATACTGGAGAGAAGCCATGTAAATGTAAAGTGTGTGGAAAAGCCTTCAGACAAAGTTCAGCTCTCATTCAACATCAGAGAATGCATGCTGGAGAAAGACCCTATAAATGCAGTGAGTGTGGGAAAACATTCAGGTGTAACTCATCCCTTAGTAATCATCAGAGAATTCATACTGGAGAGAAACCATATCGATGTGAGGAATGTGGCATGTCTTTTGGTCAAAGTTCAGCTCTTATTCAACATCGCAGAATTCATACAGGAGAGAAACCCTTTAAATGTAATACATGTGGGAAAACTTTTAGAAAGTTCATCACATATTGCACATCAGAGAATTCATACTGGAGAGAAACCCTATGAATGTAATACATGTGGGAAACTTTTCAACCACAGGTCATCTCTTACGAATCATTATAAAATTCATATTGAAGAGAACCCCTAGAAAGTAGATTTCCATGTGCAAAAGCCTTAAACCAAAGCTTATCGGAGAATGCATACTTGTGATGATGTAATAAATGTATTGGATATGAGAAAACTTATCTATAGGAATTTAGTCCTCATCAGATATTAAATTCCAAGGCTAAACCTTGACTATGTAATAGATATGAGGAAAGCATTCATGTCTGTCAGACACTTTTAAAATAACCTGAGATGAAGAATTCACAAAAGACATTGACTTTGGGTGTTTGTAAAATAAAGGTTTTTGTTTTTTTTTTCCTTTCCCTTTCTATAGCAGTATACACTAGATGTCATATGTGGTTGCCATAAACATCTGGGTGGGTGGGAAGGTTTGGGTTGGATATCACTAGAAAAACATCAAACCTTATAGACTGGTAATATATTTTTTATAACATTTTAATAGCATACAAAAGGGTTGTTTAAAGAAACTATACATTTTTAGAGAAAAGGACCAAATAAAAGATAAAAAATGAACTGTTAACTACCTCTCAGTCTCTGGGGTTTGTCCTTTTCTTTACCTGATGTCAAACTTTGTGCATGTATTTCAATAAAAAGAAAAAAAGAAAAAAAGGAAAACAAAACTACATTTGAAAGTAACATAAAGAATAGACTAGTGCCATCAAGAAGCCTTGTAACTAAAGTAGTAATAGAGAGATATTTTTGTTTGTTTTACTATTGAAAAATTTTCTCTGTTTTGGTTTGTCTAAGAAATACTTTATTTTTCCATCACTTTTTAACTCTTAATTTTGAAACACTTTGAAACTTACTGGACAGTTACAAAATTGATATAAACCACATACAGAGAACCCCAATGTGACACTAGCTCTCCCTCCCAACAGCACCCAGATCCACTAATACTAAGAATTTGCCATATTTGCTGTATCTATCTGTCTATTTATTTATCTATCTATTCATCTGTCAATCTATGCATCAATCCATTTTCTGAACACTTGAGTGTTGGTTGCATGCATATATTTGTTGGTTACTTAATACTACCATGTATATTTTCTAAGAACAAAGAAATTCACTTATGTAACCACCTTAAGTGCAGTTATCAAGTTCAAGAAAATTAACATTGATATAAAGCTTACAGTCCATATTCCATTGTTTCCATATGTCCCAATAATGTCCCCTTGAGACTTTTCTCCTTCCTTGTTAGATCATTCTAGGATCGTATACTGCATTTAATTGTCATTGTCTTTTTAATTATGGGAATATACATACAACATAAACTATCAAATCTCACCCATTCCCAAGAATACTATTCAATGGGATTAACCACATTCACAATCACCACCTTTCATTACTGAAAGTTTCCCATCTCCCCAAAAAGAACTCCATTATGCATTAACTCCCCACACCCCTTGCTCCACACTCCTGGCAACCTGTACAGTCCCACTGACTTTTATACCAACTTGATTTCAATAGTATACAAAACTTTGTTCTATCCCCCTCTGTCCCCCACGTTTATGTATTCTTGTCACAAACTACATGTTTATACATTAGGAGTCCATACACTGATTTAACATTACATTTTGTATATTGGCCTCTTAGATCCTGTAGGAAATAAAAGGTTGAGTTACAAATAAAAAATACAACAGTACTGCCATTTATATTTACCATGTCATTAACCTCACCAGAGATCTTAATTTCTTCTATGGCTTCAATCTATTGCCTATTGCCCTTTCTTTTCAACTTACAGCGTGCTCTTTGGTATCTCTTTTAAGATTGGTCTAGTACTGAAAAACTCCCTCAGTTTTGTTTATCTGGGAAAGTCATAATCTCTCTGTCCTTTCTGAAGACAGTTTTGCCAGATATAGAATTAGTGGCTGGCAATATTTTGCTTTCAGCATGTTAAGTATGGCACCCCACTGTTTTCTTTCCCCAGTGGCTTTGGAATAGAAATCATAATCTTATTGAGACTCCCTTGTACATGACATGTTGCTTCTCTTATGAATTTCAGAATTCTCTCTTTATATTTGGCATTTGAAAGTTTGATTATAGTATGCCGTGGCATGAGTTTATTTGGATTTATCCTGTCTGGAATGTGTTGAGCATTTTGGATGTGTAAATTCATACCTTTAGTTAAATTTGGGAGGTTTTCGGTCATTGTTTCTTCGAACATTTCCTCTGCCCCTTTCTTTCTTTTTTTTTTTTTCTCTTCCTGGGGCTCCCACAATGCATATGTTGTCCTATGGGTTCCTCTGGCTCAGTTCACTTTTCTTCATTCTTTCTTCTTTCTGCTCCCCAGACTAAATGATTTCAAGTTTATTGTCTTCAAGTTCTCTGATTCTTTCTTCTGTCAGCTCCAATCTTCTGTTGAACCCCTCTAGGGAATTTTCAGTTTCTGTTTATGTGGTCTTCAGCTATGGTTTCTTCTCATAATTTCCATTTCTCTATTGATATTCTCATAGTGTTCATCTTTTGTTTTCCTGATTTCCTTAAGTTCTTTGTCCATGTTTCCATTTAGTTCTTTGAGCACATTTAGGAGTGTTTTTTAAAAAATTTTTGTCTGTACCTTCCAGGTCTAGTACTCTTTATTGATGGTTTCTAATGCTTTAATCTTCTCTTTTGCCTGAAATATTCCTGCATGTTTCTTTGTATGTTTTGTGACTTATTGTTGAAACCTGGACATTTAGGTATTTTAATGTGTTCTCACTGGAATATAAACTCTGAAGCATCTGTTCCTTAAGCTTGAATCCAGTTAGTATTATGACAGAGCTTTCCTTCAAGGAAGGAAGGAAGGGAGGGAGGAAGGAAGGAAGGAAGAGAGGGAGGGAAGGAGGGAAGAGAGGGAGGGAGGGAAGGAAGGAAGGGAGGGAGGAAGGAAGGAAGGGAGGGAAGGAAGGGAAGAAGGGAGGGAAGGAAGGGAGGAAGGAGAGGAAGGAGGGGAAGGAAGGAAGAAGGGAGGGAGGGAACACCTTTTCCAGTCTCTGCAGATTGACATACACAAGTGCTCTCCTTCAGGCTTATCCGTATGGACAGTTTAGAGAATAGCTCCAGGCCAGAGTTTATGGGCCTACCTGATCCCTTCTGATAATGTGTCTAGTCTTGGGCATGCACATGTGACCCTAGGAATTCCCATGTTTACATGGTTCCAAATGTCCCCTCCACCCTCATGGGCTTGGGCACGTCACTGTATATACTACAGCCAACCATCCCTTGTCGAAGACAATACTTGACAGCTCTTCCACAGCATTCCATAGGAGAGTGCTGTGAGCTGCTTTCTACTCACAGAGCAAGTTTCTAGGATAGTGAGTCCCTCAGGCACAGACAGATTGGGCCAGATATGCATGCTCCCAGTATGTGCTTGAGCCTTACTGTGCTCCCTTCCAGAACCAGGACCAAGGATCCACACTGGGAGCACAGGCCAGCTTCATGGAGAGCCTGTGAAGGGAGAGGGAGGGGGCAACCAGGGTGACAGGATACCCTACCATTTTTAAGTAACCTTTTTCTTGATTTGGAGCTTGCCCTGTTACTGCAGTCTTTTAACTCTTTTGAGAAAGATGTTTCTGCCAGTTCTTGCTGGATGTTCAAAGCTTTTGTGGAGGGAAGGAGCCCTGAAGCATTTCATTCCACCATCTTGAACAGGGTGGGGCTCTCTTCAAAGAAGGTGTATTTTTAACATTATAAATTATGTTTTATTGTTAACAATTTGAATCTGCTGGCTTGAACATTCTACTGGTTGTAAATAAGAAATTTTGCTTATCATTATTTTCCATGCAAAGGATACCCTGTAGTATAGGCCGCTGTTTTTGTTGAGCAGTGCCATATCATATAACCAAATACATTTTCATAGGTGCACATTTCATAGGCACAGTTAGAAAACCAGGCAAATTATTGCAAATATAATTGACATTTGGGGAAAATAGCTTAAATAATAAAATTTAGTTGTTGTTTGGTTTAAGTAGAAAAATTGAATGTTGCCCTGGATTCAGGTGAAGCCTGACCCAGCATTTCAGATGAGGTGACCAAAGTCTAGGTTCTCTTCACCCTCTTCACAGGCTTCCTTCCTCAATGCATTTTCCATTCTAACCAGGTCTTCCACTGATGGTCACTTGGCCACTGACAGATCCTCTGGCTGCCAGCTTCCCTCAGGCAAGGGTGGACAAGTAAAAAGCATCATCACTAAAGCCTCAGATTTGTTGGCCTGATTACCAAACTAAGGGAGGGCCACTCCTCTCACCAAGGTTCAAGAAGCACCAGAGTGACTGACCTTTAAAATCAGTGGTTAACCAGCAAATTCCATCAGGCAGAACATTAGAAATGAGAAGTCAGGGTGTGTGGACAAATTAGAAAAGGAAAATTTCAGTTTATTAAGGAGGAATAATTTGAGTTTGCACTAAATACTCAAGCTGAGAAGACTAGTGGATTAGTTCTAGGCAAACAAGGTAGAACCAGATCAGCTCTGACAGAGAAACAAAAGGACATGTTGAAATTAGTTGGGAAAAAAGAATCTAAGTGTTTTCAAGGCTGTAAGAGTGAGCCCATCATGGGCTGAAGAAAACTGCTCTACAGGAAAATTGATTAATTTATGTTGTGCATGTTTTTTGTTTGTTTGTTTCTCCTTCTTTCTCTGATGTTTCCTTTTGAAAAATCTGGCATGAAAAAGCTGTTATAAAGTGAAATTAATAATAATAAAAGTAGGGTCCTGGACAGACTAAAAATATTAAGTGTGTATTCTGGGTAACCAGGTATAACAGTTCGGGTATAGGAACCCAAAGGAGCTAATTCCAGGGGACTTGAGAAAATTCAGAACAAAAGAATATAGACTACTTATTTAGCTATCTCATCTAGGTTATTGGGACCTAAATACCTACTGAATAAAACAGCTAAAAATAATGAGTAAAATATTCTACCAATATTTAATTTTACAACCTAAGTGGAGATTACATTGATTTTTTTGCATCATTCAATAAACTATGCAAGTATGTTTTATGAAATTTTCAAAATGTATGTTATGTTAGATGGTACATTAAGAAAATTCAGAATTTCCATCATATACCATGTTACTCTGAATTATTTAAAACTCAAAATTATCTACTTTTAACTTGAAACAGAATTGTGATTATTGTATTGTTTCTTAAATAATATTTTCAAATACAACATCATAATTCTTAATGAAAATTTGTGCTACTGTCTGGAACATAATTTTATTCTGGTTTTTTTGAATTAAACAGTGACTGATCAAGGGTTCTTAATATCATAACCACATTTTTACATTCACCAACAATAAGAAACATAGAATACAAAAGTAAGTTACAGAGTTCAAAATCATTCTGAAAACTATCCAGAAATTTACAATTGAAATCAAATTTAAATAAAGTAAAAGCTTTTTTCTCTCATTGCACATTTAATGTTCAATTTGGAGCCAATTTCACTTTTAATTCAAAATATTACAAAATAACAAAGAAGCCCTAATTTGTAGAAACTGTGTGTAATATTAGCATAGGCACAATGCAACTAGTTTAGATGCTACTGAAAGGACACATCAGCTAGAAACAGAGAGAAGTGCCTGATATGGGGGGGACTGAGATTGGGGCTTCTTCTGGAGCAGGGACCACCAGGATCCCCAGCCAGGCTCCCATCACTAAGACTGCAGCACCTGAGGCTGCACAGTGGCTCCTTGGGCACCTGCAACATTCTCCCTTCAGCAGCCCTGTGGATCCTTGTCCACAATGGATGCTGTCCCACTCTGCATATGGCTGCTATAGCTGGGGTTCAGATGGTAAACCCCCTCTTTGGTTTGGTTGTTCAATGGAACAGTGACTCCCTTGTTGTCTCATTGTTCTTGCTGCCTCTGAAAGCATGTGGTGTGCTGTCCTGTCAGACCACCTGCACTCTTGGCTACAATCTGTCAGAGCAATGAAACTAGAAGTCCACCTCCATCTGGACAGACTTGATTGGCCCAGATCCAATACTCCAAACTCAAACCCATTTGCCAGTCAGCTGATCCCTAGTGGTTGGAAAGCTCTGTCCTTCTCTTCATTCATGAAGGAGGAAGACTGAGAAATTTGAATAGAACAACCTAAAAACTCATCCATTAATAAGTCAAACTTGGTGTTATATCAAATAAAAGTCCTAATAATATTTCAATCTTCTGGTGGTGAAATGAACTTGGTAAGCCCTGAGATTTCTAACTTCATGTTGTCCCTGCATATTATATTTGGAGTTATTGTCCTTTAAATTAATGTTATTTAATCTACTTAAATTAAAATTAATAGAATTAAAATTTTGTGTAAAATATATATATATATACCCCCTTAAATATGCTAATGTGGATTAAATGTGAGTAAAACCAAATTTTCCAATTTAAATTGTTTATGGAGTAACTATGATACAACAAGAGGATAAGATGTATAATGATAATATCCTCGTCTTCCAGGAATTTAGCAACTTAGAGAAACAAAACTCCCAAATAGTCCAGAGTTAAGAATAAGCTTACATATGCTAAATTATTTTACACCTAATGTTCTTAATATATTCACTTCAAATAATGGAGTTTTAAATTTAAGCAATTTTGGTTATAAATGTTGTAAAATATGATCTTAATTTAAGAAAACAAAGTGATTAGATTTGCTAAGTCAATACAAAAATATAAGTTCATCCTGTGAAATAAGCCTTTTGACTTCGCAGAACTGAGCCAGCCATTTTGTTGACTAACACTCCACTAGAGAATGCTAGTGAATACAACATAGTACCCAGACCACAGGATGCATGCTGTGCTGGTTTGGATGTATTATGTACCCTAAAACTCCATGTTCTTCAATGCAATCCTGTGGGGGCAGACATCTTAGTGTTGATTAGGTTGGAATATTGGATTAAGTTGTTTCCATGGAGATGTGATCCACCCAACTGTAGGTGATAACTGATTAGATAATTTCCATGGAGGTGTGGCCCTGCCCATTTTGCATGGGCCTTGATTAGTTCACTGGAATCTTATAAAGGGACTCACAAACAGAAGGGCCTCAGAACTGCAGCTGAGACAGACATTTTGAAGACAGCCATTGGAAGCTCACACTGACATTTTGGAGAAAGCCATTTTGAAATGCAACTTGGGAGCAAGCAGACTCCAGCCACGTGCTTTCCCAGCTAACAGAGGTTTTCCAGATGCCAATGGCCTTTCTCCACTGAAGGTTCTCTATTGTTGATGCCTTACCTGCCACACTTTATGGCCTTAAGACTGTAACTTTGTAACCAAATAAACCCCCTCTTATAAAAGCAAATCCATTTCTGGTGTTTTGCAAAACATTAGCAAACCAAAACACATGCCATGTTGGCAAGTCACATGATATTTTCAGTCAAGTACCAAGAATCTATACACATTGATGATATATGCCTTATTTCATGTCTTTATTAAAATGTGAAATTTAAAAATAATAAATAAAAATTTAGTCTAAGGACTAAAATTCAAACTAAACCATTTTAAAACTATTTAAGCAGGTAATTTAATGGATATAGCCAAAAGATGGATAGAAGTAGGATGCTATGCATTAAGCTTCTGCTTGTAGAATGAGAGTAAAGAAAATTATGAAGATAAGATAAATATCAATACTACATGTAAATATCTGATCTTTTGCTCTCATGGTAATAATTGTAATCATTTTAAGGAATGTTCTTAAATATCATTATTCTATTTTAAGGTGATTTTTATACAACAATATTTTCAAACTGTTAACAATTCTTGATACCACTGGTCAACATAAAACTTACCAACATAGATAGCTATGTCCCCTAACAGATATATCCTGTAAGGAGAATTTTTCCCTAATCTCACTGAATGTAGTGGTGGACAACTAATTTTCTGTGTATCACAAAACAAGAAAACTTTGTGAGCCCTATTTTCTGTTGTTTTCATTTATTATAAAAAACTAAATTTTTGTTTCAACAAAATTAAAATAATAGCATTTTATCTAATAGGCTTTTAAAATATACTAATACAAAAATTGTGACATACCTCACCAGGGAGACTTATCCCCAAATTCCTTAGACTCACTGTCACAGAAAATGATCACTATTACAAAAAAAGACAGTGATTAAATATTTCTTTGTAACTGAGCTTGTCTGACCCCCTCTAAATCAAACATCCAGGGGGCATGGGCATATTTCAAGTCCCTCAAAGCATTGTCAATCCCCTCTCTGCTACAGTCACTTTGCTGAGGGCATCATTCCCATGACACCCAAATCTTCAGGTCATTCTGAAACGACTCTCCAGAATCTCTCTCCCTTCTTTTACAATCTCCTTTTCTTTCCTTCCATTCCTTCACTGGGTTCTGCAACATGAGCTTCATCAATCAAGTCATGTAATGGTTTCCTCATCTAGAGAACAGGATAAGGAATTTCAATAGTATTTGTAAAGAATATAGTACACATAATGGAACACAATTTAACTTTTCTCCTAAGAAACAGGATAGAAAAATCAAAATACATGTTGAAAGAAAAAATCCCAATAGGACATATTAGAGAAATTGTAGGTTTACAGAAAAAGCATGCAGAAAATACAGACTTCCCATATAACCTCCTTCATACACAGTTTTCCCTAATACTAACATTTTACACTAATATGGTACCTTTGTTATAATTGATAAAACATATTATTGTAATTGTACTATCAGCTATAATCCATAATTTACATTAGTGTTCAGTATTTATATTGTACAGTCCTATTTAAAAAATATTCTAGTTATATATATCCAACCTAAAATTTCCCCTTTTAGCCACATCCAAATAGATAATTCAATGGTGTTAATTACATTCACAATGTTGTACTACTATCACCACCATCCATTACCAAAATCTTCCATCATTCCAAATAGAGAATTTGTACCAAATAGCATTAACTCCCCATTCCCTGTGCCCATCCCAGCCCCTGGTAAGCTGTATTTTATTTTCTGATTCTAAGCATTTGCTTATTTCAATTGTTCCATATTGGTGAGATAATACAGTATTTGTCCTTTTCTGTTTGGCTGATTTTACTCAACATGAGGTCTTCAAGTTCATTCACGTGGTTGCTTGTATCAGAACTTTATTCGTTTTACAGCAAAATAATATTTAATTGTATGAATATACTGTATTTTCTTTGCCCATTCATCTATTTATGGACACTTGGTTGTTTTCATCATTTGGCTATTGTGAATAATGCCACTATGAACATTGGTGTACAAATAATCTGTCCAGGTCCCTGCTTTCAATTCTTTTGAGTATATAACCAAGAAGTTGGATTGCTGTGTCATATGGTAATTCTGTATTTAAATTTCTAAGGAACTACCAAACTGTTTCCCCAAGGGCTGCACCATTTTATACTCTCACCAACATTGAACAAATGATGAGTGTTCCTATTTCTTCAAATCCTAACACTTGTTATTTTCTGTTTTTTTTTTTTAAGTAGTAGTCATTTCAGTAGACTTTTGATTTGTATTTCCCTAATGGCTAATGATGTTGAGCATCTTTTCATGTGCATATTGGCCATTTGTATCCTTCTTTATAGAAATGTCTATTCATGTGCTTGCCTATTTTTAAATTGGGTTGTTTGTCTTTTTGTTGTTGAGTTGTAGGATATTAAACCTTTATCAGGTATTTGGTTTCCAAGTATATTCTCCCATTGTGTAGGTTCTCTTATTACTTTCATGATGTCAGTCCTTTATGCACAAAAGTTTTTAATTTCTATGAAGTCCCAATTATCTATTTTTATTTATTTTGCTGGCTGTGCCTTTGATGTAAATTTTAACACAAGGCCTTGCAAGTGCTTCCCTCTGTTTTATTTTAGAACTTTTATAGTTTTGGTTCTTGTATTTAGGTCTTTGACCCATTTGGAGTTAATTTTTGTATACGGTATGAGGAAAGGATCCACCTTCAGTCTTCTGCATATGGATATACAGATTTCCAAGTGCATTTGTTTAAAAGACCATTTGTTCCCCATAAGTGAGCAATGCAACATTGTCAAAAAGCATTTGGCCATAGAAGTAAGGGTTTGTTTCACTTCTGATTTCCCTGGTCACAACAGAATAACTTAGAAAAAAGTTTTTGAATCTCCACTTAGAAGTCCCTTTCTATTTTTCATGAATTATTTGTTTCTGTAAGTAATTTCTAATATAATTTATAATCAGTGAATACCGTTTAAAATATCTGTACTTATTGAAACTACTGGTGTTTTATTAATTGAAATTACTGACATTATTTAATCAATTTTGGAATAAACTATTGGTTTTTTGAGAAGGTTCGTGTTCTGACATCAGAGTGTGGAATTCTATATTTAAATCAATAATTCCCTTATTGCTTATGTTATTTATGGCTTCTATTTCCTTACATATATATTTTCCAATTGACCTGTTTATATATAGAGTAGCATATTAAAATTTTTAATAATATTGTTTTTTCATCTTCTTGCATATGTAATATGCTTTATAAAGGTGATTATTCTGAGGCGGGGCAAGATGGCGGAGTGGTGAGGAGCAGAATTTCGTCTCTCCCCTAGAGAAGCTGGCAATTACCCAAGAACTATATGAAACAGTGTTTTCGGGGTCTCCAGTAACCAGTCACACATTGGACACAAGTTTGGAATTGGAGGAAAAGCTGAGATCGCAGCGAACATTGTAAGTTCCCCGGACCAGGGGTCTGGTGCCCCTACCCACCCAGACCTCACAGACTGTCTTGCTGCCGGCTCCCTGAAAGGGGGGGAAAAAAAAACCAAAAAACAGCAATCTGCTGAGGGCAAGAAGGGAGGCTCAACCCAGCCTCAACTGCAGAATTAATTAACAAATTAATTAACTAACTTTGGGAGCTGGGGTGATAAAGAAGGGCTGGGCTCCAAGAAGTGGGGGCATGTAAAAGCGGGCACCCATTCCCAGACTCCAAAAAAGCCATTTTTTTTTCCCTTACATTTTGTCCCTTCTGGCTTCTCACTGATCCCTTATCTTTTTGCATTTCAATACCCCCAGCAGGGGTGGAACTGAAGGGGTTGGAGAGTAATTATCAGACAATAGCCCAAAGCATATCTTTAAATGCTCTATTCTGACACTGACAAAACTTCCAGGCTGGGGAAAAACGTTTAAAAGAGACTCTTTTTTTTTTTTTTTTTTTTAAATCTAAAAGTAATGTATGTGGTTATTTTCTATCGGAAAGCCCAGTTTGAGGGACTAGGCTGGGCTTGGGGGAGACAGAGGACCCACAGTGTCTTTGAATTCCGTATTCACTACTGAAGTCCTCCACCCCTGTCTTTAATTGGCAACTCAGGCTGACCAAGGAATCTACCTGGAGAGGCCCCAAAGAGGAGAGAGGGGAAGGGAATAGTGCCCCTGAGAGACAACTGGAATTCTAAGGATTGGGAGAGTAGAGGGAGGTCCAGCTCAACTGGCAGCCCTCCTTCTGGGAATTCAGACCCCAGGGGATGGAATTCAGATCCTGGCTTCAGTCAGCCATGCCCCTGAAAGGATCAGAGTCACCATGAGAACTAAAGGCTCCATACCTCCTTACACTGGTGGGGGAGCTGCGGGCTGGCCAGCACCACCTGCTGGACAGGAGAGGAAAAGCACCAATTCTAAAGGCCTCATAGGAGGGTCTCATTCTCAGGAAAACTCCATACCCCCCCAATGAGACCTGGGCCTCACTAGACTGGGAAAATCTGACTAGGGTCGACCATATCTGAGGAGACCCACTCACAAAAAGGTTACATAGAGGCAGAGCAAGAAACAGAAAAAACAAGAGGGGAAATATTCTGATCAACTAAATAGAACCTAAGTTAGAGGTCTAGAATAAGTTGAACTGAATAACAGAGGCCAAAGAACAAAGACAACCAACAAGAAAACCACTAGGTAAAAGACAGAAAACAAGCTCCAAAATAAATTAATCAAGAGAATCCGATGCCTAGACAACTTAAGATAACAAGCCATACCAGGAAACACAAAAACATGGACCAGCCAAAGGAACAAACTAATAGCTCAGCTGAGACACAGGAGTGGAGGCAACTAATGCTAAATAAATTTGATGAAATGAAGGAAGATATAGCAAAAGAGCTGAAGGATATAAAGAAGACACTGGCTGACCATAAAGAAGAATTCATAAACTTAAAAAAACAAATGGCAGAACTCATGGGAATGAAGGCCACAATGGAGGAGATGAAAAACACAATGGAGGGACACAACAGTAGATTTGAACAGGCAGAAGAAAGGATCAGTGAACTGGAAGACAGGTGATTCGAATTCATACACACAAAAGAACAGATGGTGAAAAAAAATGGAAAAATATGAACAGGGTCTTAGGGAGCTGAGTGAAACATGAAACGCACAAATACACGTGTTATGGGTATCCCAGAAGGAGAAGAGAGGGGAAAGGGGGCAGAAAGAGTAATAGAAGACATATTCACTGAAAATTTCCCAACTCTTATAAAAGACAGAAAATTAGAGATTCAAGAAGTACAACATACCCCAAATAGAATAGATCCCAATAGACCTACTCCAAGACACTTACTGGTCAGATTGTCCAATGTCAAAGACAAAGAGAGGATTCTGAAAGCAGCAAGAGAAAAGCAATCCATCACATACAAGGGAAAGTCAATAAGACTATGTACAGATTTCTCTGCAGAAACCATGGAGGCAAGAAGACAGTGGCATGATATATTTAAGATACTGAAAGAGAAAAAACTGCCAACCAAGAATTCTATATCCAGCAAAACTTTCCTTCAAAAATGAGGGAGAGATTAAAACATTTTCAGACAAACAGACACTGAGAGAGTTTGTGAATAAGAGACCGGCACTACAAGAAATACTAAAGGGAGTGCTACAGGCTGATAGGAAAAGACAGGAGAGAGAGAGTTGGAGAAGAGTGCAGAAATGAAGATTATGAGGAAAGGTAAAAGGAGAGGAAAAAATAAGATATGACATATAAATTCCAAAAAACAAAATGGTAGTAGAAAGTACTGCCCTTACAGTAATAACACTAAATGTAAATGGATTAAACTCCCCAATAAAAAGACACAGACTGACAGACTGGCAGAATGGATTAAAAAACAGGACCCATCTATATGCTGTCTACAAGAAACTCACTTGAGACACAAGGACAAACATAGACTGAAAGTGAAAGGTTGGAAAAAGATATTTCATGCAAACAACAACCAGAAAAAAGCAGGAGTGGCTATATTAATGTCAGACAAGTTAGACTTCAAAAGCGAAACAATTAAAACAGACAAAGAAGGACACTATATATTAATAAAAGGGTCAATTCATCAAGAAAACATAACAGTCATAAATATTTATGCACCAAACCAGAATGCCTCAAAATTCATGAGGCAAACACTGCGATCACTGAAAGGAGAAATAGATACCTCTACAATAATAGTTGGAGACTTCAATACACCACTCTCATCAATGGATAGAACATCTAGACAGAGGATCACTAAAGAAACAGAGATGTTGAATTGTATGATAAATGAACTAGACTTGACAGACATTTATAGAACACTACATCCAACAACAGCAGGATACACTTTTTTCTCAAGTGCTCATGGAACATTCTCTAGGATAGACCACATGTTGGGTCACAAAGCAAGTCTCAACAAATTTAAAAATACTGATATTATACAAAACACTTTCTCAGACCACAATGGAATGAAGTTGGAAATAAATAAAAGGCAGAAGGTCATAAAATTCACAAACCTATGCAGGCTAAACAACACCCTCTTAGAAAACCAGTGGGTAAAGGATGAAATTGCAAGAGAAATTAGTAAATACCTCGAGGCAAATGACAATGAAAACACAACTTATCAAAACTTATGGGATGCAGCAAAGGCGGTGCTGAGAGGGAAATTTATTGCCCTAAATGCCTATATTAAAAGAGAAGAGAGAGCAAAAATTGAAGAGTTAACTGCTCACCTGGAGGAATTAGAGAAAGAACAGCAAACTAACCCCAAAGCAAGCAGAAGGGAAGAAATTACAAAGATTAGAGCAGAAATAAATGCAATTGAGAACAGGAAAACAATAGAGAGAATCAACAAAACCAGAAGTTGGTTCTTTGAGAAAATCAATAAAATCGATGGACCACTGGCTAGGCTAACAAAAAAAAAGACAGAGCAGATGCAAATAAATGCAATCAGAAATGGGAAAGGAAATATAACTACCGACCCTGCAGAAATTAAGGAGATAATGAGAAGATACTATGAGCAACTATATGCTAATAAACTAGACAACTTAGATGAAATGGACAACTTCCTAGAAAAGCATAAACAACCAACATTAACTCAAGAAGAAATAGATGACCTCAACAGACCAATCACAAGTAAAGAGATTGAGTCAGTCATCAAAAAGCTCCCAAAAAGGAAAAGCCCAGGACCAGATGGTTTCACATGTGAATTCTACCAAGCATTCAAGAATGAATTAGTACCAATCCTGCTCAATCTCTTCAAAAAAATTGAAGAAGAGGGAAAGCTACCTAACTCTTTCTATGAAGCCATCATCACCCTAATACCAAAACCAGGCAAAGATACTACAAAAAAAGAAAATTATAGACCAATTTCTTTAATGAATATACACGCAAAAATCCTCAACAAAATACTCGCAAATCAAATCCAGGAGCACATTAAAAGAATTATACACCACGACCAGGTGGGATTTATTCCTGGTATGCAAGGCTGGTTCAACACAAGAAAATCAATTAATGTAATATACCACATCAATAAATCAAAGCAGAAGAACCACATGATCATCTCAATTGATGCAGAAAAGGCATTTGACAAAATTCAACATCCTTTCCTGATGAAAACACTTCAAAGGATAGGAATAGAAGGGAACTTTTTCAATATGATAAAGGCAATATATGAAAAACCCACAGCTAACATCACACTCAATGGGGAGAGACTGAAAGCTTTTCCTCTAAGATCAGGAACAAGACAGGGATGCCCACTATCACCATTGCTATTCAACATTGTGCTGGAAGTTCTAGCTAGAGCAATTAGGCAAGAAAAAGAAATAAAAGGCATCCAAATTGGAGAGGAAGAAGTAAAACTTTCACTATTTGCAGATGACATGATTCTATATGTAGGAAATCCAGAAAAATCTACAGCAAAGCTACTAGAACTAGTCAATGAATACAGCAAAGTAGCAGGCTACAAGATCAACATGCAAAAATCTATAGTGTTCCTATACACAAGTAATGTGCAACAAGAGGAGGAAATCAAGAAAAAAATCCCATTTACAATAGCAACCAAAAGAATCAAGTATTTAGGAATAAACTTAACCAAGGACACAAAAGACCTTTACATAGAAAACTATAAGAAACTGCTAAAAGAAATTGAACAAGACCTGAAAAAATGCAAGAACATACCATGTTCATGGATTGGAAGACTAAATATAGTTAAGATGGAAATTTTACCTAAACTGATTTACAGATTCAATGCAATACCAATTCAAATACCAACAACTTACTTTACAGAAATAGAAAAACCAATAACTAAATTTATTTGGAAGGGTAAGGTGCCCCGAATAGCGAAAAATGTCTTGAGAAATGGAAGTGAAGTCGGAGGTCTCACACTACCTGACTTTGAAGCATATTATAAAGCTACGGTGCTCAAAACAGCATGGTACTGGCATAAGGACAGATATACTGATCAATGGAATCGAATTGAGTGTTCAGAAGTAGACCCTCACATCTATGGACAACTGATCTTTGATAAGGCAGTGAAGCCGAAGCAACTGGGAAAGAGCAGCCTGTTCAATAAATGGTGTTTGGAGAACTGGATATCCATTTCCAAAAGAATGAAAGAGGATGTCCATCTCACACCTTATACCAAAATTAAGTCAAAGTGGATCAAAGACCTAAACATTAGCACCAAGACCATAAAACTCTTAGAAGAAAATGTATGGCAATATCTTAAAGATCTTGTGATAGGAGGTGGTTTCTTAGACCTCACACCCAAGGCATGAGCAACCAAAGAACAAATAGACAAATGGGATCTCCTCAAAATTAAACACTTTTGTACATCAAAGGACTTTGTCAGAAAAGTCAAAAGGCAACCTACACAATGGGAGATGATATTTGGAAACCACATATCAGATAAGGGTTTAATATCCCAAATATATAAACGAATCCTGCTGTAAAATGTCATACAGAGAAGATGGCGGACTGGTGAGCTGTATGTTTTAGTTACTCCTCCAGGAAAGTAGGTAGAAAGCCAGGAACTGCATGGACTGGACACCACAGAGCAACCTGACTTTGGGAATACGTCATACAACACTCATGAAAATGTGGAACTGCTGAGATCAGCGAAATCTGTAAGTTTTTGTGGCCAGGGGACCCACACCCCTCCCTGCCAGGCTCAGTCCCATGGGAGGAGGGGCTGTCAGCTCCGGGAAGGAGAAGGGAGAACTGCAGTGGCAGCCCTTATCAGAAACTCATTCTACTGATCCAAACTCCAACCATAGAGACTGAGACCAGACACCAGAGACTGTGAGAGCAGCAAGCCCAGCAGAGAGGAGACGGGCATAGAGAAAAACTGCAAAATAAAAGCGGAGGATTTTTGGAGTTCTGGTGAACATAGAAAGGGGAAGAGCAGAGCTGAGGCCCTGAGGCTCATATGCAAATCCTGAAGAAAAGCTGATCTCTCTGCCCTGTGGACCTTTCCTTAATGGCCCTAATTGCTTTGTCTCTTAGCATTTCAATAGCCCACTAGATCTGTGAGGAGGGCCCTTTTTTTTAATACTTTTTTCTTTTTCTAAAACAATTACTCTAAGAAGCCCAATACAGAAAGCCGCAAAGACTTGCAATTTGGGCAGGGCAAGATAAAAGCTGAACTAAGAGAGCTCTGAGACAAAAGGCAATAATCCAGTGGCTGAGAAAATTCACTAAACACCACAACTTCCCAAGAAAAGGGGGTGTCCACTCACAGCCATCATCCTGCTGGACAGGAAACACTCCTGCCTGTTGCCAGCCCCATAGCCCAGAGCTGCCCCAGACAACCCAGAGGGACAGAAGTGCTTCAAATAACAGGCACACACCACAAAACTGGGCATGGACATTAGCCTTCCCTGCAACCTCAGCCGATTGTCCCAGAGTTGGGAAGGTGGAGCAATGTGAATTAACAAAGCCCCATTCAGTCATCATTTCAGCAGACTGGGAGCCTCCCTACACAGCCCAGCAGCCCAGAACTGCCCTGGGGGGACGGCACTCACCTGTGACATAGCACAGTCATCCTTCAACAGAGGACCCGGGGTGCACAGCCTGGAAGAGGGGCCCACTTGCAAGTCTCAGGAGCCATACGCCAATACCAAGGACTTGTGGGTCGGTGGCAGAGACAAACTGTGGCAGGACTGAACTGAAGGATTAGACTATTGCAGCAGCTTTAAAACTCTAGGATCACCAGGGAGATTTGATTGTTAGAGCCACCCCCTCTCCGTGACTGCCCAGAAACACGCCCCATATACAGGGCAGGCAACACCAACTACACACGCAAGCTTGGTACACCAATTGGACCCCACAAGACTCACTCCCCCACTCACCAAAAAGGCCAAGCAGGGGAGAACTGGCTTGTGGAGAACAGGTGGCTCGTGGATAACACCTGCTGGTTAGTTAGAGAAAGTGTACTCCACGAAGCTGTAGATCTCATAAATTAGAGATAAGGACTTCAATTGGTCTACAAATCCTAAAAGAACCCTATCAAGTTCAGCAAATGCCAAGAGGCCAAAAACAACAGAAAATTATAAAGCATATGAAAAAAACAGATGATATGGATAACCCAAGCCCAAGCACCCAAATCAAAAGTTCAGAAGAGACACAGCACATAGAGCAGCTACTCAAAGAACTAAAGATGAACAATGAGACCATAGTACGGGATACAAAGTCTATCAAGAAGACCCTAGAAGAGCATAAAGAAGACATTGCAAGACTAAATAAAAAAATGGATGATCTTATGGAAATTAAAGAAACTGTTGACCAAATTAAAAAGATTCTGGACACTCATAGTACAAGACTAGAGGAAGTTGAACAACGAATCAGTGACCTGGAAGATGACAGAATGGAAAATGAACGCATAAAAGAAAGAATGGGGAAAAAAATTGAAAAAATCGAAATGGACCTCAGGGATATGATAGATAATATGAAACGTCCGAATATAAGACTCATTGGTGTTCCAGAAGGGGAAGAAAAGGGTAAAGGTCTAGGAAGAGTATTCCAAGAAATTGTTGGGGAAAACTTCCCAAATCTTCTAAACAACATAAATACACAAATCATAAATGCTCAGCGAACTCCAAATAGAATAAATCCAAATAAACCCACTCCAAGACATATTCTGATCACACTGTCAAACACAGAAGAGAAGGAGCAAGTTCTGAAAGCAGCAAGAGAAAAGCAATTCACCACATACAAAGGAAACAGCATAAGACTATGTAGTGACTACTCAGCAGCCACCATGGAGGCAAGAAGGCAGTGGCACGATATATTTAAAATTCTGAGTGAGAAAAATTTCCAGCCAAGAATACTTTATCCAGCAAAGCTCTCCTTCAAATTTGAGGGAGAGCTTAAATTTTTCACAGACAAACAAATGCTGAGAGAATTTGCTAACAAGAGACCTGCCCTACTGCAGATACTAAAGGGAGTCCTACAGACAGAGAAACAAAGAAAGGACAGAGAGACTTGGAGAAAGGTTCAGTACTAAAGAGATTCGGTATGGGTACAATAAAGGATATTAATAGAGAGAGGGGAAAAATATGACAAACATAAACCAAAGGATAAGATGGCTGATTCAACAAATGCCTCCATGGTTATAACGTTGAATGTAAATGGATTAAACTCCCCAATTAAAAGATAAAGATTCGCAGAATGGATCAAAAGAAATGAACCATCAATATGTTGCATACAAGAGACTCATCTTAGACACAGGGACACAAAGAAACTGAAAGTGAAAGGATGGAAGAAAATATTTCATGCAAGCTACAGCCAAAAGAAAGCAGGTGTAGCAATATTAATCTCAGATAAAATAGACTTCAAATGCAGGGATGTTTTGAGAGACAAAGAAGGCCACTACATACTAATAAAAGGGGCAATTCAACAAGAAGAAACAACAATCGTAAATGTCTATGCACCCAATCAACGTGCCACAAGATACATGAGAGAAACACTGCCAAAACTAAAGGAAGCCATTGACGTTTCCACAATAATTGTGGGAGACTTCAACACATCACTCTCTCCTATAGATAGATCAACCAGACAGAAGACCAAACAGGAAATTGAAAACCTAAACAATCTGATAAACGAATTAGATTTAACAGACATATACAGGACATTACATCCCAAATCACCAGGATACACATACTTTTCTAGTGCTCACGGAACTTTCTCCAGAATAGATCATATGCTGGGACATAAAATAGGCCTCAATAAATTTAAAAAGATTGAAATTGTTCAAAGCACATTCTCTTACCACAATGGAATACAATTAGAAGTCAATAACCATCAGAGACTTAGAAAATTCACAAATACCTGGAGGTTAAACAACACACTCCTAAACAATCAGTGGGTTAACGAAGAAATAGCAAGAGAAATTTCTAAATATATAGAGACGAATGAAAATGAGAACACAACATACCAAAACCTATGGGATGAAGCAAAAGCAGTGCTAAGGGGGACATTTATAGCACTAAACGCATATATTAAAAAGGAAGAAAGAGCCAAAATCAAAGAACTAATGGATCACCTGAAGAAGCTAGAAAATGAACAGCAAACCAATCCTAAACCAAGTAGAAGAAAAGAAATAACAAGGATTAAAGCAGAAATAAATGACACAGAGAACAAAAAAACAATAGAGAGGATAAATATCACCAAAAGTTGGTTCTTTGAGAAGATCAACAAGATTGACAAGCCCCTAGCTAGACTGACAAAATCAAAAAGAGAGAAGACCCATATAAACAAAATAATGAATGAAAAAGGTGACATAACTGCAGATCCTGAAGAAATTAAAAAAATTATAAGAGGATACTATGAACAACTCTATGCCAACAAACTGGATAATGTAGAGGAAATGGACAATTTCCTGGAGACATATGAACAACCTAGACTGACCAGAGAAGAAATAGAGGACCTCAACCAACCCATCACAAGCAAAGAGATCCAATCAGTCATCAAAAATCTTCCCACAAATAAATGCCCAGGGCCAGATGGCTTCACAGGGGAATTCTACCAAACTTTCCAGAAAGAACTGACACCAATCTTACTCAAACTCTTTCAAAACATTGAAGAAAATGGAACACTACCTAACTTATTTTATGAAGCTAACATCAATCTAATACCAAAACCAGGCAAAGATGCTACAAAAAAGGAAAACTACCGGCCAATCTCCCTAATGAATATAGATGCAAAAATCCTCAACAAAATACTTGCAAATCAACTCCAAAGACACATTAAAAAAATCATAGACCATGACCAAGTGGGGTTCATTCCAGGCATACAAGGATGGTTCAACATAAGAAAATCAATCAATGTATTACAACACATTAACAAGTCAAAAGGGAAAAATCAATTGATCATCTCAATGGATGCTGAAAAAGCATTTGACAAAATCCAACATCCGTTTTTGATAAAAACACTTCAAAATGTAGGAATTGAAGGCAACTTCCTCAATATGATAAAGAGCATATATGAAAAACCCACAGCCAGCATAGTACTCAATGGTGAGAGACTGAAAGCCTTCCCTCTAAGATCAGGAACAAGACAAGGATGCCCGCTGTCACCACTGTTATTCAACATTGTGCTGGAAGTGCTAGCCAGGGCAATCCGGCAAGACAAAGAAATAAAAGGCATCCAAATTGGAAAAGAAGAAGTAAAACTGTCATTGTTTGCAGATGATATGATCTTATATCTAGAAAACCCTGAGAAATCGACGATACAGCTACTAGAGCTAATAAACAAATTTAGCAAAGTAGCGGGGATACAAGATTAATGCACATAAGTCAGTAATGTTTCTATATGCTAGAAATGAACAAACTGAAGAGACACTCAAGAAAAAGATACCATTTTCAATAGCAACTAAAAAAAATCAAGTACCTAGGAATAAACTTAACCAAAGATTGTAAAGACCTATACAAAGAAAACTACATAACTGTATTAAAAGAAATAGAAGGGGACCTTAAAAGATGGAAAAATATTCCATGTTCATGGATAGGAAGGCTAAATGTCATTAAGATGTCAATTCTACCCAAACTCATCTACAGATTCAATGCAATCCCAATCAAAATTCCAACAACCTACTTTCCAGACTTGGAAAATCTAGTTATCAAATTTATTTGAAAAGGGAAGATGCCTGAATTGCTAAAGACACTCTAAAAAAGAAAAACCAGCGGGAGGACTTACACTCCCTGACTTTGAAGCTTATTATAAAGCCACAGTTGTCAAAACAGCATGGTACTGGCACAAAGATAGACATATAGATCAATGGAATCGAATTGAGAATTCAGAGATAGACCCTCAGATCTATGGCCGACTGATCTTTGATAAGGCCCCAAAGTCACTGAACTGAGTCATAATGGTGTTTTAAACAAATGGGGATGGGAGAGTTGGATATCCAAATCCAAAACAATGAAAGAGGACCCCTACCTCACCCCCTACACAAAAATTAACTCAAAATGGATGAAAGATCTCAATATAAAAGAAAGTACCATAAAACTCCTAGAAGATAATGTAGGAAAACATCTTCAAGACCTTGTATTAGGCGGCCATTTCCTAGACTTTACACCCAAAGCACAAGCAACAAAAGAGAAAATAGATAAATGGGAACTCCTCAAGCTTAGAAGTTTCTGCACCTCAAAGGAATTTCTCAAAAAGGTAAAGAGGCAGCCAACTCAATGGGAAAAAATTTTTGGAAACCATGTATCTGACAAAAGACTGATATCTTGCATATATAAAGAAATCCTACAACTCAATGACAATAGTACAGACAGCCCAATTATAAAATGGTCAAAAGATATGAAAAGACAGTTCTCTGAAGAGGAAATACAAATGGCCAAGAAACACATGAAAAAATGTTCAGCTTCACTAGCTATTAGAGAGATGCAAATT
This sequence comes from Choloepus didactylus, assembly GCF_015220235.1. NCBI lineage: Eukaryota > Metazoa > Chordata > Mammalia > Pilosa > Megalonychidae > Choloepus > Choloepus didactylus. The sequence goes on along the minus strand of NC_051312.1, from coordinate 142,503,978 downwards.
AAGACCACAATGAGATACCATCTAATACCGGTTAGAATGGCTGCAATTAAACAAACAGGAAACTACAAATGCTGGAGGGGATGTAGAGAAATTGGAACTCTTATTCATTGTTGGTGGGACTGTATAATGGTTTAGCCACTCTCAAGTCAGTCTGGCAGTTCCTTAGAAAACTAGATATAGAGTTACCATTCGATCCAGCGATTGCACTTCTCGGTATATACCCGGAAGATCGGAAAGCAGTGACACAAACAGCTATCTGCACACCAATGTTCATTGCGGCATTATTCACAATTGCCAAGAGATGGAAACAACCCAAATGTCCTTCAGCAGATGAGTGGATAAATAAAATGTGGTATATACACACGATGGAATACTACGCGGCAGTAAGAAGGAACGATCTTGTGAAACATAATGACAACATGGATGAAACTTGAAGACATAATGCTGAGCGAAATAAGCCAGGCACAAAAAGAGAAATATTATATGCTACCACTAATGTGAACTTTGAAAAATGTAAAACAAATCGTTTATAATGCAGAATGTAGGGGAACTAGCAATAGAGAGCAATTAAAGAAGGGGAACAATAATCCAAGAAGAACAGATAAGCTATTTAACGTTCTGGGGATGCCCAGGAATGACTATGGTCTGTTAATTTCTGATGGATATAGTAGGAACAAGTTCACAGAAATGTTGCTATATTAGGTAACTTTCTTGGGGGTAAAGTAGGAACATGTTGGAAGTTAAGCAGTTATCTTAGGTTAGTTGTCTTTTTCTTACTCCCTTGTTATGGTCTCTTTGAAATGTTCTTTTATTGTATGTTTGTTTTCTTTTTAACTTTTTTTTCATACAGTTGATTTAAAAAAGAAGGGAAAGTTAAAAAAAAAAAAAAAAGAAAAACAAGGAAAAAAAAGATGTAGTGCCCCCTTGAGGAGCCTGTGGAGAATGCAGGGGTATTCGCCCACCCCACCTCAGTGGTTGCTAACATGACCACAGACATAGGGGAAAGGAGGTTTGATGGGTTGAGCCCTCTACCACAGGTTTTACCCTTGGGAAGACGGTTGCTGCAAAGGAGAGGCTAGGCCTCCCTATGGTTGTGCCTAAGAGCCTCCTCCCGAATGCCTCTTTGTTGCTCAGATGTGGCCCTCTCTCTCTGGCTAAGCCAACTTGAAAGGTGAAATCACTGCCCTCCCCCCTACGTGGGATCAGACACCCAGGGGAGTGAATCTCCCTGGCAACGTGGAATATGACTCCCGGGGAGGAATGTAGACCCGGCATCGTGGGACGGAGAACATCTTCTTGACCAAAAGGGGGATGTGAAAGGAAATGAAATAAGCTTCAGTAGCAGAGAGATTCCAAAAGGAGCCTAGAGGTCACTCTGGTGGGCACTCTTACACACACTTTAGACAACCCTTTTTAGGTTCTAAAGAATTGGGGTAGCTGGTGGTGGATACCTGCAAGTATCAAACTACAACCCAGAACCCATGAATCTCGAAGACAGTTGTATAAAAATGTAGCTTATGAGGGGTGACAATGGGATTGGGAAAGCCGTAAGGACCACACTCCCCTTTGTCTAGTTTCTGGATGGATGAGTAGAAAAATAGGGGAAGGAAACAAACAGACAAAGGTACCCAGTGTTCTTTTTTACTTCAATTGCTCTTTTTCACTCTAATTATTATTCTTGTTATTTTTGTGTGTGTGCTAATGAAGGTGTCAGGGATTGATTTAGGTGATGAATGTACAACTATGTAATGGTACTGTGAACAATCGAAAGTACGATTTGTTTTGTATGACTGCGTGGTATGTGAATATATCTCAATAAAATGAAGATTAAAAAAAAAAAAAAAGGAATCCTGCATCTCAATAACAGAAAGACAAACAATCCAATTAAAAAATGGGCAAAAGACATGAACAGACATTTTTCTGAAGAGGAAATACAAATGGCTCAAAAGCATATGAAAAAATACTCAACTTCACTGGCTATTAAGGAAATGCAAATCAAAACCACAATGAGATATCATCTCACACCTACCAGAATGGCCATTATCCAAAAAACAGAAAATGACAAGTGCTGGAGAGGATGTGGAGAAAGAAGCACACTTATTCACTGTTGGTGGGAATGTAGAATGGTGCAACCACTCTGGGAGACAGTATGGAGGTTCCTCAGGAAGCTAAATATAGATTTGCCATATGACCCAGCTATTCCATTGCTGGGTATATACTCAGAGGAACTGAAACTTAAGACACAAACAGACATTTGCAAACCAATGTTTATTGCAGCATTATTCACAATTGCCAAGAGATGGAAACAGCCCAAATGTCCATCAAAGGACGAGTGGATAAACAAACTGTGGTACATACACATGATGGAATATTATGCAACTGTAAGACAGAACAAAGACATGGATCATGTAATAATGTGGATGAACCTTGAGGACATTATGTTGAGTGAAGTTAGCCAGAAACAAAAGGACAGATTCTGTATGGTCTCACTAATATGAACAGACATTAATGAACAAACTTTGGGAGTTAAAAGCTGACAACACAGGCGACCAGGAGATAGAAAGAGGGCAGAGATCAGCCATTTGATGCTGAAGGACTACAGAATGTTTAGGATTGATTGCATAGATCCAGAAATAGATAGCATAATACTGTGTGATGGTAGCACGGTATTGTAAGTATACTGAACAAAGATGTCTGTGAGTAAAGCTGAAAGAGATGGGATAGGAGAATGTATGACACCAGAGGTAAAGATAGATGATAAAGACTGGGACTGTATAACGTGGCAAAAACTGGAGTGGCCAATGACTGTTACTAAATATACAAATATAAAAATGTTTTTGCATGTGGGAAAGCAAATGAATGTCAACCATGTAGAAATTTGAAAAAGGGATGGTATTCAGGAAAAAACATAATCAAAGCAAACTGGAGTCTATGGTCAACAGTAATATTGTAATATACCTCCATTAAATGTAACAAAGGCAATACGCCAATGCTAAATGTATATGAGAAGGGGATTTAGGGGAGTAATATGGGATTCTTGGTAGTGGTGTTATTTGCTGTCCTTAGTAGTATATTGTATTGTATGACATGTTATTTTTCTTTTTATCATTTTTTCTTATTGCTAAAAAAAAAAGAAACAATTTTTCTTGTAGTAATCAGTATGATCAAATGCTGATTGTGGTGATAAATGTACAACTTTATGATGATACCATGAACAACTGATTGTACACTGTGGATAAATGTATGGTATGTGAATATAACTCTATAAAATTGTAGGAAAATATATATATAGGGGTAAAAGTGTTGGAGAAAACATGGTGAGAGGAATGATGCCTCACCAATATGGACTAACTACAATATGTAAACTCAGAATTGAATCTTAGAACATAGCCTAACGTGGACACAATAATTGTAATAGTCCCTAGATTGTAAGCTCTTATAGCAGTTAACTCTATCCCTGAATTGTAAGGCCTATCTCTAAACTTTGAGATGCTGATCCCCTAGCGTATGTTGTCACAAACATTGGGACTGGCGGTTTGATGTGCTGAGCCCTCGAGCATGGGACATGCCCTTATGAAGCTCATTACCACAAAGGAGAGTCTAAACTTGTATGTAATGGTGCCTAAGAGTCTCCCCCTGAGTACCTCTTTGTTGCTTAGATGTGGCCCTCTCTCTCTCTAACTGAGCCATCTCGACAGGTGAACTCGCTGCCCTCCCCCCTACATGGGACCCGACTCCCAGGGGTGTAAATCTCCCTGGCAATGCAGAGTATGACTCCGGGGGATGAATGTGGACCCGGCATCGTGGGACTCAGAGTATCTTCTTGACCAAAAGGGGGATGCAAAGTGAGACGAAATAGTTTCAGTGGCTGAGAGATTCCAAATGGAGTCGAGAGGTCACTCTGGTGGACATTCTTATGCACTATATAGATAACACCTCTTAGGCTTTAATGTATTGGAATAGCTAGAAGTAAATACCTGAAGTTACCAAACTCCAACCCAGCAGTCTGGACTCCTGAAGACAATTATATAATAATGTAGATTACAAGGGATGACAGTGTGATTGTGAAGACCTTGTGGATCACACCCCCTTTATCTAGTGTATGGATGAGTTGAGGAATGGGGATAAAAACTAAAGGACAAATGGGGTGGGATGGGGGGATGATTTGGGTGTTCTTTTTTCACTTTTATTTTTTGTTCTTGTTCTGGTTCTTTCTGATGTAAGGAAAATGTTCAGAGATAGTTTGTGGTGATGAACGCATAACTATGTTATCATACTGTGGACAGTGGATTGTATATCATGGATGATTGTATGGTGTGTGAATGTATTTCAATAAAACTGAATTTAATAAAAAAAAAAAGGTGATTATTCCGTTATCCCATGTACAAATTTTTGAGTCATATCTTTTCATGAATTTCAGTTTAAGAGTTAAAATATGTCCATCTTTGGTGTATTTTTTTTGGCTTAATTCCAAACTCTAGTTAATCTGTTATCAGGACACTATCCCTGCTGTCTACATTTATATCTCTGTCATAACTTTATCCATCCCTTTTTATTTATCCCATTCTGAATCACTAAAAAGGTTTCTCTCAGGAAGAGCATGTGCTTAGGCCTTGTATATTGTGTCACATTGGATATCTTTGTTTTGAATAATATGAGTTAAAGTTATTCACATTTATTGATGACTGGCATGTTTAGTTTCAAACTGTCTTATGTTTTATAATAATGCATATTTCTTATATTTGCTAGGTTTCTCCCTCTAGAAGATTTGTACTGTTTAATTTTTTAAAAATTACTGTTTAGGTGGTTTTGCATTTCTGTACTATAGATTACCTTTTTTCTTATACCTTTTAATTTTTCCTAGACTCATGTTCTCTTATTTAGCCATTTGCACCCTGGTTTATAATTTACTAGTAACCTTTATTCAATTTACATAGTGGTCAAAGAGTTAATTCGTGTTTTTTTTTCTCTTATTTTCTCTTCCTTCTCTTCCCTTCAATAGTTTTATTATTTCTACTTTGTAAACCTTATTATGTTTTTACATTAGTCCTCCACTTTCATCTCCACTATTGTTTTAATTGGGGAAGTAACTTTATCTATCTTATGTGCTTTTTGGTCCAAAGGAGAACACTGGTTCTTTTTTTTAGCCCCTGACTCCCCCACTGAGCTCACCAGTGGGTCAGGTTAGAGATTTAACAGACTGGTTTGAATAAAGCTGGGAGAACAGTTTCCTAGCCCTGTTTAAGATTTCTCTGACATCGAGACTGGAGATCTTTCAGCAACACAAGGGCTTATGAAATGAATTAAGTTGTATGAACATTTTGGGATTCGTAGAGGATTCACTGAGACAATGGCATGAACAAAAATATCTCTGAAAGTCTGTTAGTCATAAAACCACAAAATCTTCCTTTAACTCTTTCAGGATATAAATACAAATGCCTAGAAGAAGGGTAAACATTGAGTCTAAGTTAGTATCAGTGTCTGTCATTATATAAAAATGCCTTTATTGTGATTCATATTCTATACATTGGAGGCTCATTAATGTCATTGCTAGCCTCTGAATATCTGCATTTATAACAAGTTCCAGAACCAAAGCCAGCCATAATGATATCACTTCTTTACAGTCATGTAAGTTTGCTTCCTTAATTTGAACAGAATCGGAGACTCTTCCACCTTTTCTGACATTCTCTATTTTAGTCAGATAGTTTCTAGGCCTGAGAAGAGCAGGGCTAGGTCTACACATTGTACTTAGCCTGTAAATATACCTCTACCACTACTAAGATATGGAATAATTGTTCCCCAGAAGATATCTTGCATGAATGATAAATGGGAAGACATATGAATAAGAGAATGTGAATTGTTCACAGGTCCTTGGCTATCTTTGGGGTGGACTGTGGAGTTTATTAATCCCTTATTTTATATAGTGCCTCATAATTTACAAAACACTTTGTATTATATATTATCTCATTTTATGATTTCCCTGTGAAGCAGTTCAGGTAAAAATTAGAGCTCTGTTTCACAGATGAGATAATCAAATTTCATTAAGTTTAAAGTGTTTTAACCACAGATAATAAATACCAGGAGTTGGTCTGTGTCTCCTAAATGCCAATTCAGAGCTCTTTTCACTTCTTCATTATGAACAATTCCTGGCATGAAATTCCAAGAGTTTTTAAGTTGACTTCTGAATTAAAGAATGGCTGGACCACAGGGAATGTTCTTCTGATTTTGGTGAGGTCTTCCTTATCATAAAAGTTACAGCTCTAAGCAACTTGGAAAATAAGTTACTTGAATCCTATTATTTTATAAACAAGAAAACTGAGTCTCAGAGTGTCTCAATGATTTCCTCAAAGACATTATTTTGATCAAATGAACATTATATATGCCTAGACCAATGTCTATTACTAACTATAAAGTACAAAGAATAGTTTTCATAGTTAAGACTATTTTTATTATTGGGATAAATTTGGAGTTAAAACATACTGAGTAAATCCAGTTATGAATCAACTGTACTAATACAGTACTGATGTGTAAACTTCAGAATACTTTCTTGAATGCTCTACAACTTAGCTTCAATAAAGAAGAGACTTCCCTGGAGAAGCCTTGGCATTTCTGGCAGTCCAGCACAAGAAAGCTGAGATGGTCCTAAAGTGCTACCATCACCTTTCACAGTGGCTGTCAATCAGGAGAACATATTCCTCAATAGTCCTAGAATGGGAAGTACCTTGTTTCCTTTTCCAGGTGTAATGTGAAAAAATGGACTAAGGCTGCTTAAGACATTGAATGACAAAATGCAGGCACAGAAGCAGAAGGCAGACTAATTACTGAATTCTGGAAATTAAAAATTGGTTCATGTGGAAAGAGTTCATGGAAAATTTTTCTCAGGATCCCAGGAGATTTCTGAACCTTAAAAGTTTCTGAGCCCTTGGATAGGAAGAGTAAGCAGGATTTCCTGGGACACTAAAATCTCAATGATGGACCACCATCGCATTGCCAGACTTTTAGTTTTTCAAGTAATGGCATCCGGACACAATAGGTAAACAATTAAGAAGCAACCAAGAAATCTAACTATCATCTACTATCTGTACCATATCATAAAATGAAAGGGTATTTTGAAGACCAACAACATAGAAAAAGAAGTAGAAATAACCACTAAAAAAGGAGAATCTTTAAATTGGATAAAATTAGCTTTAGGAAAAAGTTACACTGTCTTTACTTTCCCTTCCTCCCCCCATTTTTTCTGTTGACTGATGAAATCTTAGTCAAGAACCAGCAATTGCCTGCAGACTGGCTTTTGGAAATCACCAATCTAATTGCTCTGTGTTCCTGAATCCTTATTGGTAATATGAACATACAAAATAACAGACTTCTTTTAGGACCTTCACTACCCTTGCAACAGACATCAATGAGCCCAGAGAATAATTTGGTTATCTTTTCAGAGGCTTATTAAATGTTTGAGCCTCCAGTAAATCTCTGGGCTCAACAGATCTTGGGGGACTTGGGTATGCCCGAGTTTATATGTATTTCTAATGAGGTCCCTAAGGTTGGAAAACCTCAATTAAGGTCCCACATTACATCATACTCTTGCTTTTAAGATTGGGGAAGAAAATAGCATGATCTGCTTCAAGGCCCAGAGAGTTTGTAGCATTAGATGCCTCTTATATTTTCCTTTTAGCCAACCAAATAATTCAACCATTGAAATATAAAAGTGTTCATCAGGCAGTAGGAGAGACTATGAAAAGCAGCCATCACATTAACAAAACAAGCAATTCCTAAGAACTTCAGTCTCTGTGCAGGATCAGGGTAAGTGCCCAGCTTCCTTGATGGCAATGTACTCTGTCCAATAGAAGGACAGAATGGAGATTAGCAACAATTCACCACAAGCAGCTTTTTTACTTTCCCCAGAAGTATTGATCTGCACTATTCCCTTCACTTGGTTCTGTTCTCTCTTCTCATCTTCTATAAACCTCATCTTGTTTTTTCCTCACAAAGTGGGTTACACTTTTTCTCCTGTTTGAGTGACTCCCAGGCTAAGTTCATCCATCTCTGGTTCAGAGAACCTCACTGGGATTTCTGGAAGACTCTCAAACTGCTGCTTCCTTGAAACACATCTGGTGTATGGATTGATTGTGGTTCCTTGTGTTCTTGTAGAGCAGCCCTCATACATGGGTCTCTAAGCAAAACAGATACAAGGGTAAATACCATCCCAGTGTAGAGTATTTATTTTTGGACAAAATATTACACATAAATTCCTCTCTTCTCTTCTATCTTGCTCAGCTGGGCTCAAGGAGAGAATGCTCTCAGGCCCCCAGGAGATTCCTCCTTCATAGTCCTGCTCTTGGCCTTAGAAGCACTTGTCAGAGATAAACCCAGCCTGAATGAGATAAAGAATCTCCAAGAAAAGGCTTAACACTACCAAACCCTCTCAAGCTTTCCAAATCTAGAGGCTCATACATTTAAAAACCTAACTTTCCATCATCTCTCCTAAGCTTAAAATCTTTTCAACATGCCTAGCAAAGGGAGAGAGTTAGGATGAAGAAAAAACATGTATTTCTGTCTTTTCTTCACATCAAGGTAGTATATTTCTCTCTCTCCATATGATGTTCTTTTCTATATTTAATCATATTAAATATATAATTATATTGTATTTAATATACCATAAAATTATAATTTAAGATAAATTATTATATTTTTGTATATTCACATATTTAAACACATTAAATTTGTTAGTATTTTTAGAGAATGAACTTTCACATGTATTATTTTAGTTGATCACAATAATCCTTTGAAGCATGTATTATCATTCCCACTTTACATGAGATATTGAGGCTTACATTAAATTCCAAAGTTGCTCAAACCTGCAAATTGGTCTGAGTTAATGTCAGCCCTTAAAGTAATGCTGCTTTGACACCAAAGTCTTTCCACTGATTGGTTGAGTAGTTAAGTTTTTTCTCTACTGTTAAGCTCATTTAACCTTTTTATTATCAAAGTAAGCATGGGTAGTACTGAGTTAAACAATGTTGAATAGATTTATTTCTAGCAGAAAAAGAAGCCTTAATTCAGATTCAGAGCCTTTAATGCACAAATGTTAACTATGAGCTTTCTAGAGAGTCATGTACAGGGAAATAGAAGCCCTCCTCTCTCTCTCTGCCTGTCTCTCACTCACTCACTCTTTTTCTATATTAAACATCTTGGTCACTGTTCGGAAATGATGCTCTGGACTATGAACACAGTTTCCTAGGATACCTTTTAATGGTGCTATGGGAAAATACTTTTTAAGTAGTTTTTATTGCGTGTTTAGTATTTTATTAGATGACTGACTTCTCAATAACCAATAACAGACCTCTTTTCCTTCCTCCATATTTTCTCCAAGACATAGTCAATATTAGGTAAAATTAGACATGAAAAATTCGGCCCGTTTTGAACAACCTGTGGATACTCAGTGTCCTTAGGGTGCTCAAATGAGTGAGCCCTTTGCCCCTTTTGTTGCACATCTAGATCTGCCCTTCCTTAAAATGTTTTGAAATCTGGGTCATTGTATAACATCTCATAATTCCCTCCTGCTCTTGTAGTTTCTCATTATCTTAGGTTTTCTCAATGAGTTAAGGAGCAATCAATATTAATAATATGTATTAATTCATTACTTAAGTAAAAGGAGAAGAGCACAGTGGAAAAAAAAAAAAAGTGTTCTGGCACTAAAGCTCCTGGATTCAACTCCTTGCTCCAATCTTAAATCCCCTTTAATTCAGTTTCTTCATCTGTAAAAGACAGATAAAAATAGTACCTCCTTATGGGGTTGTTGAAGAATTAAATTATATAATTTAAGTAAGGTCCTCAAAAATAATATGCAATTGATGATGATAACAGTGAAGAATCATTATCATCACCTCTTGTCATGTTTTCTAGTAGGCAGACTACCTCATCTAGGTATTACAAATGCCACAAAGGTCCATGGAAGGTTTTACTATGATGTCTATTTATTTCTTTGAAGAAGTCATGGCAAAGCTTTTCAACAGGCTCTCTTTTCTGTCTTCCCTTCAAGTCAAGCACAGCCCTTCCTTGCTGTTTAGGAATGACTACTGAATACTGGCCTGAGTCTAGCAAGTTCCTCTGAAATTCTCCACCAATAACCCTCTGACCCCTAGGCTACATGCTTTCCACACTTTGACATGTAATTTGTCTTCCTTTTCCTAGTAATATCCTCAGTTCATTGTCTGTCAGAAGAATTGAGCTTTCTCTGTCTTTTCTCAAGGTTCTACTCTTTTCTTGACTCGCAGAGAGGTGTAGATGGTCTTCATGTGGGGAAGAGAATTCAGTATCTGTAGAAATTCAATAGGGTAAATATTTTAAACTAAATTCTTATGAAGGACAATAGCATTTAAGTGCCTACTATGTTCCAAGGACAATATTAGGCATCATAATAACACTTTCTTTGCTAAGTTTTTAGATTTTATTTTTTACTATATGATGTACTATAGTATACTATACTACAGACTGATCTAGGTATGTGATGCTGGTGGTTTTATCAGGAGAATGAAAAGATATATGATGATGTTTTCATGTCCATCAGGCTGTACCAAACATGCAAAGCAGTCGTGCACATCTCTCCCTCTTGCATATCTCCACATCCTTGAGATACCTTTGGAATTTGTTTTCTATTAAAGGCTTCCCTACATTTTAATGTAGGGAAATCTTCTTAATCAAACTGAAAATCTAGAAAGTATTAATTAAAAAGTCAAATATATTCAACCATTTAAAGATTTAAAACAATCACAAAGATGCCATAAATAAAATTGATACATAAACAGTAGATTTGAAAAAAGATCACAATGCAGAGGACAAACAAAAGGTTAATTTCTATAACAGACAAAGAATATACATAAATTCATAAAAAGGGGGGGATAAACAACCCAATAAAAATTAGCAAAAGCCATGGATAGGAAGTTTATAGAACAAATCGAAATGGCAAAATAACGTGGGAAATTATGCTTAAATTCCTTAGAACACAGATGAAAAAAGGAAAATAAAAATAAAATAACAGTATCATGTGACACCCAGCACACTGGCAAAAAGGGCACTCGTGTATTGCTACCAAACTTAATATTTTTACTGCTTTTTGAAATCAATCTAGCACCATTTATATAAAGGGAAAAAAATTAAAAATACCTTTGACCAATAAATGCCTCCCCTGGAAAATTATTTTGTAGAAACAGAACACCAATGTATGTATGTATGTGTGTGTGCATATTTTAAAGGCACTGTATTTAACAGTAGCAAAAAAAAACTATAAACAAAGTTAATTAATGTCCATCAATAAGAAGATGGTAATATCTACTTCACTGTATATTATGCCACTATTTAAAATAGTAGATTGAAACTATTACTTTTGCCTTGGATGAATTTAATGAAAGCATTTTCAAATGAGAAGAGAAGGTGCAAAAAACAAATTGCATGTAATAGTATTATCGTACCTTCTAAGTCAACAATGACAAAACTCCATGTGTGTTTGTGTAAAATTATATTGGCATGTAGGAACTTAAAGAGGGAGGAGTTCTTTAAAGGCTAGGGGGATGGAAGGTTAGGGTCAAGAAATAAAGGGAAAGAAACTCTATTTTTTTACTAAAATAAAAAAGAACACATTTATTCATTTGTATGTAGTTACATATTTGCATTTGATGTGTAATAAATAAAAAATCTGACATCTTAAAAGAAGAGAAAAGGCATTAATTTACTAGATTTTAACTTGATTAAAAGATGGTAGAGAGTGGAGGTATGCAAAAAAAACAAACAACAACAACAAAAAAACAAAAACCAGTGATTTGGTCAATCTTCTTCAGTCTCTCCAACAGCCTAATCATCTTGAGGAATGGTCATAGACATAATATAGCTCAACAACAAATATTTGTGATTTAGCCATTATGGGCACAAAGATGAGTGGATACAGTCTGTGCCCCCGAGGACCTTAAAGCCTAGTGCAAGGAGTTCATCGAGAAGTAACCAGATAGCTGTCATATAGCCACTGGGTATTAAAACTATGTGACAAAGAGGGTGCCAAGGATTTCAAAAGGGGGTTGTGTTTAAGCTGATTTAAGAAGGATGAATGAAAATGATGGGGATGATATATGTAGAGAGAGGCAGAGAAAACAGCATTTGAGAGATATACAGGCATGCAAAATTTCTGGCATATTTGTGATATGTAAATTGACTTTTTTTGCTGGCTGCGGCATGCTTGCGGGGGGATGTAGGGTGTAATGGGGAAAATAAGCTTGAAAATTAAATTTGAACCTCATTATCATGGGTCTTAAATGTTAGTTAAGGAATTTGGATTTTTCATGAGTGCATGGTAGAACCATGGAATGTTTTAAACAGGATTACAGAATAACCCAAACACTAACAACACATACCAATCTAAAATGACTTCAGCTGGGAGCTAGTTCAGGTTGCAATAGGGTGGACTAGTCACATTCCAACATTTCTTCTGGAAAAATAAAGTGTACTCTCCTATTTCTTCAGATCCAGAGGCCAAGCCTCCAAGTGGCACTGAGCTATGGAAAGTTCAAGGTTTCCCCCATCAGCAATGATTTTCCCATACACCCTCAAAAGCAAATTTCCTTCCACTGTAAGGGCTGTTCTTTGGGGTTTGGGATCACACAAGTAAGGGGATGGTAATGTACTCTTAGCTGACATTTCTGGGGATGGTTGAGGTGTGAGAAGACACCCACTGCAAACTTTACAGCTATTGGACACAAGAGTTACAAGAGACTGCCCTTAATCAGCAATCCCAGTGGCCGACAATTCTGCCTCCTCATTCTTGCCTTTACTTGTGTTCCCCTAGCTTAGTGGAGGAGGTGTTACCTCCATAACAGAACCAGCATGTGCCATGTGAGTATTTCTGCTTCTTGAGCACTATAGCTTTGGGCTGGGAGAGTATTGATACAGTGATAATCAGATGCCTCACTCTGAACCCCACTCCTACCAACACTCTAACTGGGAGTAACAGTGCCATCGCCAGTGCCCTGGGGCTTCTTTCTCTCCTGTTTTGCAGATGCTGTGGGAGATGCCTGTAGTCCTCACAGTGTGAGAAAACTGGGAAAATGAAGGAGTGATTTCAGTCTTCCATAAATCTTTACTTTTGTTTAATTGTCAACATATGCCTCTTAGTAATTCTTCCCAGAAAGGGTGTTAAGGTCCTGCTGCCAAATTCATGTAGTGAAAGTTTCTAAGTTAGAGGAGTTCTTTGTCTTGTGCCCAAAACTCTGGGGCCAACTTGGAGAAGTTCCAGGGTACTTGAGGGAGTTAGGATAGAAGTATCAGGACCCATACATGTGTTGAGAAGAACTTGCAGTTCATGTTTTTCTGTTCCTATCAACCTTCTTTATGCATGTGTAATTTCATTTGGGAAGGGAGTTAAGATTCATTTTAATATATTTTTTATTTTCCACTTTTACAGAACTCTGCAAAGAAGAATGGCCCTAGGAAATGATTCCACAGCAACCAAGTTTGTCTTAATGGGTCTAACACAGCAGCCTGAGCTCCAGCTGCCCCTCTTCCTCCTGTTCCTGGGAATCTATGCAGTGACTGTGGTTGGGAACCTGGGCTTGATCCTCCTGATTGCAGTCAGCCCTCTGCTTCACACCCCCATGTACTATTTCCTCAGTAGCTTGTCCTTCATTGATCTCTGCTATTCTACTGTTACTACTCCCAAAATGCTGGTGAACTTCCTAGGGAAGAAGAATACCATTATTTATTCTGAGTGCATGGCACAGCTCTTTTTCTTTGTGGTCTTTGTGGTGGCTGAGGGTTACCTCCTAACAGCAATGGCATATGATCGCTATGTTGCCATCTGTAGCCCATTGCTTTATCATGTGATTATGTCCTCTTGGGTCTGTTCAATATTAGTAATCATTGCCTTCATCCTGGGCTTTCTCTCTGCCTTGGCTCATACAAGTGCCATGATGCAACTCTCCTTCTGCAAATCCCACATCATTAGTCATTACTTCTGTGATGTCCTCCCCCTCCTCAATCTCTCCTGCTCCAGCACGCATCTCAATGAGCTTCTACTTTTTATCATTGCAGGGTTTAACACCTTAGCCCCCACCCTTGCTGTCTTCATCTCTTATGCCTTCATCTTTCACAGTATCCTTGGCATCCAATCCTCAGAGGGTCGGTCCAAAACTTTTGGAACTTGCAGCTCCCATCTCTTGGCTGTGGGGATCTTCTTTGGGTCTATCACATTCATGTATTTCAAGCCTCCTTCAAGTAACTCCCTGGAACAGGAAAAGGTGTCTTCAGTGTTTTACACCACAGTAATTCCCATGCTGAACCCTTTAATATATAGTCTGAGAAATAAGGATGTGAAGAAAGCATTGAAGAAGGTTTTGTGGGGAGGTGGGCATTGATTTTGGAGATTTACACATGGGAGAAGTTAATGGTTCCAATGAAAGGATGTTCATTTTGTTAATCTCTCCTTGTTATTCTGCATTAATAGATATTATTTCTAGATTTTAAAATACTTTTCTATCCATAAGTGAAATTCTGTTAAATAGTAAATGATGTCTTTCTCCTTTTCTTAACATTTGCCAAATTATTAGTGTTTAAAAAAGACTACTCTAGTTTTATCTTGCAGGATCTTCCCAGTTGTGAAATATGAAATCAGTAGGTTCTGCAGCTACCAAAATCTCACTGTTAACAAAGCTTAGGTATACATTTAGCTCTCTTCTTTTGATAATGCCACCCAGAATACATCCTTCCTCTTCTCAATCTCTCCTGTTCCAGCACACATGTCTGTTAGGTCCAGAGCCATTTAAGAATCCACACAATGCAGTGAGTCATGGTTTAAGTAGATTTAAGTAGAGTTTAAGGCTTATTAGAGGAAGAAAGCAGAAGAAAGCAGGTGGGAGGCAGCACAAAAGAAAGAAAGGAAAAATGGCTCCAGCTCTCTGAGAGCAGCATTTTTTAAAGGAGAAACCCACATGGGGAGGGAAGGGTGTTGGGGGAGAAGGGTGCCTGCTGAGTGTGTCCTGTGCCTCGATTGGGCGAGTGCCTATCAATTTCTAGGCTGACAGGTTGCTAGGATTTTGGCCCATTATTCTCAGAAAAGCTTATCTATTTTGGGAGAGCAGGCCTTTTTGGTTGTTCATCTTATAGACATATCTGACCTTGCTTTTACCCACCTTTTGGGGTTGGGGTGCCACTGTGGCTGGAACAGCCTTGAACAGCCTTCATTTGTTAGCTTATGGGGCACCTATTTTCTGTGAGATAAGCAGCAGGGTCCCTGGATCAGACATTCCTTCTAAATGTTAGACTCTTTTTTCTGGGCTCTGATATTCCTGCCTTTTATTTTTTAATAAAAAATTGGTACGGGTTTGGGTTGAGTTTTGGGCTAATGCTTTAACTTAGCTCGAAGCAACTTTTTTAGGGAATCAGGACATCACACTCGTCTCTTAGCTACTTCCGGCTGGGCATGGACGGAGTTGGGGAAGAATTGCTTTGAACTAAGTTTTAGCATTATTAGATTGAAGTTTGGATATCTTTTGCTGGAACTGGCTGGTAGTGAAGCTTTTGCTGTGGCAGGAGCAGATTTTCAATTTTTCGTTGTAGCAGTAGTATATTTTTGGAGTTTTGCTGGTTGGTCACAGCTGCTATTGACCTATTGATAGATTTAATTAGACATTGTAAGAGGCAAGGAGCAAAAAGGAAAATTAAGATAAGGATAATTACTGGCTCCATAAGGGGGAGTAGAATGGCTTGCAGAGGCATGGAGAAGAACGAAAGAAAATTTTGAGAGAAAGTTTTATTGAACATTGCATGGAAAAGAATGAAAGAAACTTTGAGAGAAAGTTTTATTGAATATTTCTTACTTACTTAGACTTACTCAGCAATTAAATTTCTCCTTTTTTATGAGACATTTTCTTATTTTTAAGAAACAGTATTTCGTGAGCATCTTCTATAAAGGGGGAAGTGGGTGGAGGTTTTTTCTTACAACTGCTTTTTGCTGAGCAAGGGTTAAAAGGTTCTTATATTAATCTGGAAGATGCTCTGGACATAAACTTACACATATAATATAGGCAACAATTAACACAAGTAACAGCAGAATAAAAACTATGTTAATAAGGGCTATTTTCTATTTTATGGTAAATTCATTACCCACTTAGAAAATGCATTTAGTTTACTATAATTTTAACATTATTATTATTTTGCATGTGATTTAATATTGAAGAGACATTTTTATATTTATTTGGTATATATGTGTAGCAGTGAATGCTAATGAATGTTCAAGTCTTTCCTGAGCTGCATTGGGTGTTAAGTTTACAATACCATACATGCTGTCCCCTCATAAGAACAGGCCTTAGTGTTAATTATGTTTTTAAGTTTCAACCACATCACACTGGCAATTACAGCTTCGGGAGGTATCTTCTTTGTACAGTTGTAGCACAGCATCATTGATCCTCTGGGAAACAGGATGGTGAGCTCCAGGGTTCCATTGGGCTGTTTCATAGCACCTTCTGGCACTATGCAGCAGAGCTAGTTTGGAGGCAGTGTCCACTGAAAAGCCAAAGTGATTCAGTCTTTTCTGGTAGGCAGAGGCAAAGGTGTCTGTAGTGAAAGGTGTTTGCAGTAACAGCATGTGAACATTTCTTCTGGAGCACGTCCATGTGATGTCGTTGACACCCTTATAGATTTAAGGACCACAGAAATGGGTCTTACCAATAACTCTGATGGGGAGAGAGCATGCAGGCACAGTACTAGGAGCTTGGTTTAAACATGCAAGCACTTTAATTAAAATAGAGGTTTAATTTTTGTTTACATTTTTACTAGGGTTATGTTAGATAATGGGTAGAACATAATTTATATACTTGCCTTGCTTCCTTTTTAAAAGTGTTTCTTTGCTGTTGTTGAAGATGAAGCTTTGACTTGTAGCTAACTGCAAGCACTTTTAGAAAAGTATTAGAGTAAAACAATGTAACTTACAAGGAAATTTGGCTGTTTTTGTGACAGATAACACTTTAAAAATAACTGAAATTATAACCAGTAGTACTACATTGTTGTCTGATGTTATGAACATTAGCAACCAAAAGAAGGTTAGAAGTTTTTAATTTTTATAACATAGTCTAAACATTTCTTTTGCAACTTATAATATATTACATGAATTTAATTATGTTTGGTAGTTTATGTATTTTTTTCAAGGTGAAAGAACAAATTCTTTGTAACTGTTGGAATTAAAAAGATATTCTTTAGGGTTTGACCTTGAGAAAGTGAAATGTTAAAAGTTACTAGGAGGTTAGTTGTCTTTTTCTTACTCCCTTGTTACGGTCTCTTTGAAATGTTCTTTTATTGTATGTTTTTCTTTTTTTTTTTTAATTTTTTAAATTTTTTTTCCATACAGTTGATTTAAAAAGGAAAAGAAGGTTAAAAAAAGAGAAGGAAAAAAATATCTAGTGCCCCCTTGAGGAGCCTGTGGAGAATGCAGGGGTGTTGGCCTACCCCACCTCAATGGTTGCTAACATGACCACAGACATAGGGAACTGGTGGTTTGATGGGTTGAGCCCTCTACCGTAGGTTTTACCCTTGGGAAGATGCTTGCTGCAGGGGAGAGGCTACGCCTCCCTATAATTGTGCCTGAGAGCCTCCTCCCGAATGCCTCTTTGTTGCTCAGATGTGGCCCTCTCTCTCTAGCTAAGCCAACTTGAAAGGTGAAATCACTGCCCTCCCCGCTACGTGGGATCAGACACCCAGGGGAGTGAATCTCCCTGGCAACGTGGAATATGACTCCCGGGGAGGAATGTAGACCTAGCATCGTGGGACAGAGAACATCTTCTTGACCAAAAGGGGGATGTGAAAGGAAATGAAATAAGCTTCAGTAGCAGAGAGATTCCAAAAGGAGCCTAGAGGTCACTCTGGTGGGCACTCTTACGCACAATTTAGACAACCCTTTTTAGGTTCTAAAGAATTGGGGTAGCTGGTGGATACCTGAAACTATCAAACTACAACCCAGAACCCACGAATCTCGAAGACAATTGTATAAAAATGTAGCTTATGAGGGGTGACAGTGGGATTGGGAAAACCATAAGGACCACACTCCACTTTGTCTAGTTTATGGATGGATGAGTAGAAAAATAGGGGAAGGAAACAAACAAACAAACATACAAATGTACCCAGTGTTCTTTTTTACTTCAATTGCTCTTTTTCACTTTAATCATTATTCTTATTATTTTTGTGTGTGTGCTAATGAAGGTGTCAGGGATTGATTTTGGTGATGAATGTACAACTATGTAATGGTACTGTGAACAATCAAATGTACGATTTGTTTTGTATGATTGCGTGGTATGTGAATATATCTCAATAAAGTGAAGTTAAAAAAAAAAAGTTACTAGGAGAGGGGCGGGGAAGATGGCAGCATAGAGAGGCGTGGAAGCTAAGTAGTCCCCCTGGAACAACTAAAAAAAACAGAAACAACTAGTAAATAATCCAGAATAACTGCGGGGGGCCAAACGAGACTGTCCACTGATCATACACCAACCCGAATTGGGAGGAATGCCCAACAACACAGCATAAAATCTGTAAGCAAAACCTGCAGATCCAAGTCGGGAGACCTCTCCCCCATAGCCCGAGGTGCAAAGCCTCATGGTGCCAGAGAGAAGCTCTTTCCCAGCAAGCAAATATAGCTCAGCTGAGCTCCAACTGGGGTTTTTTGTTTGTTTGTTTGTTTGCTTGCTTGCTTGTTTTAATATTCATTTTATTGAGATACATTCACATACTACTCAGTCATACAAAACAAATCATACATTCGATTGTTCACAGTATCATTACATAGTTGTACATTCATCACCTAAATCAATCCCTGACACCTTCATTACCACACACACAAAAATAACAAGAATAATAATTAAAGTGAAAAAGAGCAATTAAAGTAAAAAAGAACACTGGGTACCTTTGTCTGTTTGTTTGTTTTCTTCCCCTGTTTTTCTACTCATCCATTCATAAACTAGACAAAGGGGAGTGTGGTCCTTATGGCTTTCTCAATCCCATTGTCACCCCTCATAAGCTATATTTTTATACAATTGTCTTCAAGATTCATGTGTTCTGGGTTGTAGTTTGATAGTTTCAGGTATCCTCCACCAGTTACCCCAATTCATTAGAACCAAAAAAGGGTTGTCTATATTGTGCATAAGAGTGCCCACCAGAGTGACCTCTCAGCTCCTTTCGGAATCTCTCTGCCACTGAAATTTATTTCATTTCGATTCACATCCCCCTTTTGGTCAAGAAGATGTTCTCTATCCCATGATGCTGGGTCTACATTCCTCCCTGGGAGTCATATTCCATGTTGCCAGGGAGATTCACTCCCCTGGGTGTCTGATCCCATGTAGGGGGGAGGGCAGTGATTTCACCTGCCAAGTTCGCGTAGCTAGAGAGAGAGGGCCACATCTGAGCAACAAAGAGGCATTCGGGAGGAGGCTCTCAGGCACAATTATAGGGAGGCCTAGCCTCTCCTTTGCAGCAACAGTCTTCCCAAGGGCAAATCCTGTGGTAGAGGACTCAACTCATCAAACCACCAGTTCCCTATGTCTGTGGGCATGTTAGCAACCATTGCGGTGGGGCAGACCAATACCCCTGCATTCTCCACCAGCTCCTAAAGGGGGCTCTGCGTATTTTTTTCCTTGTTATTTTTTTTTAACTTTTTTTTTAATAAACTGTATGAAAAATAAAAAAAAAAAATTTTTTTAAAAAACAGACAATAAAAGAACATTTCAAAGAGACCATAACAAGGGAGTGAGAAAAAGACAACTAACCTAAACTAACTACTTTACTTCCAAGATGTTCCTACTCTACCCCAAGAAAGTAACCTAACACAGCAACATTTCTGTGAACTTGTTCCTACTATACCCATCAGAAATTAACAGACCATAGTCATTCCTGGGCATTCGCAGAACATTAAATTTACCCACGATAGCATATCTGTTCTTATTGGATTATCGTTCCCCCTTCCTTAATTACTCTCTATCACTAGTTACCCTACATTCTACATTATAAACCATTTGTTTTACATTTTTCAAAGTTCACATTAGTGGTAGCATATAATATTTCTCTTTTTGTGCCTGGCTTATTTCACTCAGCATTATGTCTTCAAAGGTTCATCCATGTTGTCATATGCTTCACGACATCATTCCTTCTTACTGCCGTGCAGTATTCCATCCTGTGTATATACCACATTTTATTTATCCACTCATCTGTTGAAGGACATTTGGGTTGTTTCCATTTCTTGGCAATTGTGAATAATGCTGCTATGAATATTGGCATGCAGATATCTGTTCGTGTCACTGTGTTCCGATCTTCCAGGTATATACTGAGAAGCGCAATCGCTGGATCGAATGGTAACTCTACATCTAGTTCTCTAAGGAAATGCCAGACTGACTTCCAGAGTGGCTGTACCCTTATACAGTCCCACCAACAATGAGTAAGAGTTCCAATTTCTCAACATCCCCTCCAGCATTTGTAGTTTCCTGTTTGTTTAATGGCAGCCATTCTAACTGGTGTGAGACGGTATCTCATTGTGGTCTTAATTTGCATCTCTCTAATAGCTAGTGAAGCTGAACATTTTTTCATGTGTTTCTTGGCTATTTGTATTTCCTCTTCAGAGAAGTGTCTTTTCATATCTTTTGCCCATTTTATAATTGGGCTGTCTGAACTATTGTCTTTGAGTTGTAGGATTTCTTTATATATGCAAGATATCAGTCGTTTGTCAGATACATGGTTTCCAAAAATATTTTCCCATTGAGTAGGCTGCCTCTTTACCTTTCTGAGAAATTCCTTTGAGGTACAGAAACTTCTAAGCTTGAAGAGTTCCCATTTATCTACTTTTTCTTTTGTTGCTTGCACTTTGGGTGTAAAGTCTAGGAAGTGGCTGCCTAATACAAGGACTTGAAGATGTTTTCCTACATTATCTTCTAGGAGTTTTATGGTGCTTTCTTTTATATTGAGATCTTTGGTCCATTCCGAGTTAATTTTTGTGTAGGGTGTGAGGTAGGGGTCCTCTTTCATTATTTTCGATATGGATATCCAACTCTCCCAGCCCCATTTGTTGAAAAGACCATTATGACCCAGTTCAGTGACTTTGGGGGCCTTATCAAAGATCAGTCGGCCATAGATCTGGGGGTCTATCTCCAAATTCTCAATTCGGTTCCATTGATCTATATGTCTATCTTTGTCCTAGTACCATGCTGTTTTGACAACTGTGGTTTTATAATAAGATTCAAAGTCAGGGAGTGTAACTCCTCCCACTTTGTTTTTCTTTCTTAGAGTGTCTTTAGCAATTCGAGGCATCTTATCTTTCCAAATAAATTTGATAACTAGCTTTTCCAAGTCTGCAAAGTAGGTTGTTGGAATGTTGATTGGGATTGCATTGAATCTGTAGAGGAGTTTGGGTAGAATTGACATCTTAATGACATTTAGCCTTCCTATCCATAAACATGGAATATTTTTCCATCTTTTAAGGTCCCCTTCTATTTCTTTCAGTAGAGTTATGTAGTTTTCTTTGTATAGGTCTTTTACATCTTTGGTTAAGTTTATTCCTAGGTACTTCATTTTTTTAGTTGCCATTGAAAATGGTATTTTTTTCTTGAGTGTCTCTTCAGATTGTTCATTTCTAGCATATAGAAACATTACTGACTTATGTGCATTAATCTTGCATCCCACTACTTTGCTAAATTTGTTTATTAGCTCTAGTAGCTGTATTGTCAATTTCTCGGGGTTTTCCAGATATAAGATCATATCATCTGCAAACAATGACAGTTTTACTTCTTCCTTTCCAATTTGGATGCCTTATATTTCTTTGTCTTGCCAGATTGCACGGCTAGCACTTCCAGCACAATGTTGAATAACAGTGGTGACAGAGGGCATCCTTGTCTTGTTCCTGATCTTAGAGGGAAGGCTTTCAGTCTCTCACCATTGAGTACTATGCTGGCTGTGGGTTTTTCATATATGCTCTTTATCATATTGAGGAAGTTTCCTTCAATTCCTACCTTTTGAAGTCTTTTTATCAAAAACGGATGTTGGATTTTGACAAATGCTTTTTCAGCATCTATTCAGATGATCATTTGATTTTTCCCTTTTGACTTGTTAATGTGTTGTAATACATTGATTGATTTTCTTATGTTGAACCATCCTTGCATGCCTGGAATGAACCCCACTTGGTCATGATCTATGATTTTTTTAATGTGTCTTTGGATTCGATTTGCAAGTATTTTGTTGAGGATTTTTGCATCTATATTCATTAGGGAGATTGGCCGGTAGTTTTCCTTTTTTGCAGCATCTTTGCCTGGTTTTGGTATTAGAGTGATGTTAGCTTCATAAAATGAGTTAGGTAGTGTTCCATTTTCTTCAATGTTTTGAAAGAGTTTGAGTAAGATTGGTGTCAGTTCTTTCTGGAAAGTTTGGTAGAATTCCCCTGTGAAGATATCTGGCCATGGGCATTTATTTGTGGGAAGATTTTTGATGACTGATTGGATCTCTTTGCTTGTGATGGGTTGGTTGAGGTCTTCTGTTTCTTCTCTGGTCAGTCTAGGTTGTTCATATGTTTCCAGGAAATTGTCCATTTCCTCTACATTATCCAGTTTGTTGCTGTACAGTTGTTCATAGTATCCTCTTATAATTTTTTTAATTTCTTCAGGATCTGCAGTTATGTCACCTTTTTCATTCATTATTTTGTTTATATGGGTCTTCTCTCTTTTTGATTTTGTCAGTCTAGCTAGGGGCTTGTCAATCTTGTTGATCTTCTCAAAGAACCAACTTTTGGTGACAGTTATCCTCTCTATTGTTTTTTTGTTCTCTATGTCATTTATTTCTGCTTTAATCCTTGTTATTTCTTTTCTTCTACTTGGTTTAGGATTGGTTTGCTGTTCATTTCCTAGCTTCTTCAGTTGATCCATTAGTTCTTTGATTTTGGCTCTTTCTTCCTTTTCAATATAGGCATTTAGTGCTATAAATTTCCCCCTCAGCACTGCTTTTGCTGCATCCCATATGTTTTGGTATGTTGTGTTCTCATTTTCATTTGTCTCTACATATTTAGCAATTTGTCTTGCTATTTCTTCTTTAACCCACTGATTGTTTAGGAGTGTGTTCTTTAACCTCCAGGTATTTCTGAATTTTCTAAGTCTCTGATGGTTATTGACTTCTATTTCTGTTCCATTGTGGTCAGAGAATGTGCTTTGAATAATTTCAATCTTTTTAAATTTATTGCGGCTTGTTTTATGTCCCAGCATATGATCTATTCTGGAGAAAGTTCCGTGAGCACTAGAAAAGTATGTGTATCCTGGTGATTTGGGATGTAATGTCCTGTATATATCTGTTAAATCTAATTCATTTATCAGATTGTTTAGCTTTTCAATTTCCTTATTGGTCCTGTGTCTGCTTGATCTATCTATAGGAGAGAGTGATGTGTTGAAGTCTCACACAATTATTGTGGAAACATCAATTGCTTCCTTTAGTTTTGCCAGTGTTTCTCTCATGTATTTTGTGGCACCTTGATTGGGTGCATAGACATTTATGATTGTTATTTCTTCTTGTTGAATTGCCCCTTTTATTAGTATGTAGTGGCCTTCTTTGTCTCTCAAAACATCCCTGCATTTAAAGTCTATTTTATCTGAGATTAATATTGCTACACCTGCTTTCTTTTGGCTGTAGCTTGCATGAAATATTTTTTTCCATCCTTTCACTTTCAATTTCTTTGTGTCCCTGTGTCTAAGATGAGTCTCTCGTATGCAACATATTGATGGTTCATTTTTTTTGATCCATTCTGCGAATCTATATCTTTTAATTGGGGAGTTTAATCCATTTACATTCAACGTTATAACCGTGAAAGCATTTCTTGAATCAGCCATCTTATCCTTTGGTTTATGTTTGTCATATCTATTTTTCCCCTCTCTCTATTAATATCCTTTATTGTACCCATACCGAATCTCTTTAGTACTGAACCTTTCTCCAAGTCTCTCTGTCCTTTCTTTGTTTGTCTGTAGGGCTCCCTTTAGTATCTCCAGTAGGGCAGGTCTCTTGTTAGCAAATTCTCTCAGAATTTGTTTGTCTGTGAAAAATTTAAGCTCTCCCTCAAATTTGAAGGAGAGCTTTGCTGGATAAAGTATTCTTGTTTGGAAATTTTTCTCACTCAGAATTTTAAATATATCGTGTCACTGCCTTCTTGCCTCCATGGTGGCTGCTGAGTAGTCACTACTTAATCTTATGCTGTTTCCTTTGTATGTGGTGAATTGCTTTTCTCTTGCTGCTTTCAGAACTTGCTCCTTCTCTTCCGTGTTTGACAGTGTGATCAGAATATGTCTCAGAGTGTGTTTATTTGGATTTATTCCATTTGGAGTTCGCTGGGCATTTATGATTTGTGTATTTATGTTGTTTAGAAGATTTGGGAAGTTTTCCCCAACAATTTCTTTGAATACTCTTCGTAGACCTTTACCCTTTTCTTCCCCTTCTGGGACACCAATGAGTCTTATATTAGGATGTTTTATATTATCTATCATATCCCTGAGGTCCGTTTCGATTTTTTCAATTTTTTTCCCCATTCTTTCTTTTATGCTTTCATTTTCCATTCTGTCATCTCCCAGGTCACTGATTCATTGTTGAACTTCCTCTAGTCTTGTACTATGAGTGTCCAGAATCTTTTTAGTTTTGTCAACAGTTTCTTTAATTTCCATAAGATCGTCTATTTTTTTATTTAGTCTTGCAATGTCTTCTTTATGCTCTTCTAGGGTCTTCTTGTTATCCTTTGTATTCTGTACTATGGTCTCATTGTTCATCTTTAGTTCTTTGAGTAGCTGCTCTAGGTGCTGTGTCTCTTCTGAACTTTTGATTTGGGTGCTTGGGCTTGGGTTATCCATATCGTCTGGTTTTTTCATATGCTTTATAATTTTCTGTTGTTTTTGTCCTCTTGGCATTTGCTGAACTTGATAGGGTTCTTTCAGGATGTGTAGACCAATTGAAGTCCTTATCTCTAATTTATCAGATCTACAGCTTCGTGGAGTACACTTTCTCTAACTAACCAGCAGGTGGCGTCCAGGAGCCACCTGTTCTCCACAAGCCAGTTCTCCCCTGCTGTGCCTTTGTGGTGAGTGGGGGAGTGAGTCTTGTGGGGTCCAATTGGTGTACCAAGCTTGCGTGTGTAACTGGTGTTGCCTGCCCTGTATATGGGGCGTGTTTCTGGGCGGTCAGGGAGGGGGGGTGGCTCTAACAATCAAATCTCCCTGGTGATCCTGGAGTTTTAAAGCTGGTGCAATAGTCTAATCCTTCAGTTCAGTCCTGCCACAGTTTGTCTCTGCCACTGACCCACAAGTCCTTGGTATTGGCGTATGGCTCCTGAGACTTGCAAGTGGGTCCCTCTTCCAGGCCGTGCACCCCCTGGTCCTCTGTTGAGGGATGTCTGTGCTATGTCACAGGTGAGTGCCGTCCCCCCAGGGCGGTTCTAGGCTGCTGGGCTGTGTAGGGAGGCTCCCAGTCTGCTGAAATGATGGCTGAATGGGGCTTTGTTAATTCACACTGCTCCACCTTCCCAGCTCTGGGACAATCAGCTGAGGTTGCAGGGAAGGCTAATGTCCACGCCCAGTTTTGTGGAGTGTGCCTGTTATTTGAAGCACTTCTGTCACACTGGGTTGTGTGGGGCAGCTCTGGTCTATGGGGCTGGCGATGGGCAGGAGTGTTTCCTGTCCACCAGGATGATGGCTGTGAGTGGACACCCCCCTTTTCTTGGCAAGTTGTGGTGTTTAGTGAATTTTCTCAGCCACTGGATTATTGCCTTTTGTCTCAGAGCTCTTTTAGTTCTGCTCTTGTCTTGACCTGCCCAAATTGCAAGTCTTTGAAGCTTTCTGTATTGGGCTTCTTGGAGTAATTGTTTTAGAAAAAGAAAAAAGCATTAAAAAAAAAAACAAAAAAACAACAAAAAAGGGCCCTCCTCACAGATCTAATGGGTTATTGAAATGCTAAGAGACAAAGGAATTAGGGCCATTAAGGAAAGGTCCATAGGGCAGAGAGATCAGCTTTTCTTCGGGATTTGCATATGAGCCTGAGGGCCTGAGCTCTGCCCTTCCCCTTTCTATGTTCACCAGAACTCCAAAAATCCTCCGCTTTTATTTTGGAGTTTTTCATGCTGTTTTTTTCTATGTCTGTCTCCTCTCTGCTGGGCTGGCTGCTCTCAGATTTTCTGGTGTCTGGTCTCAGTCTATCTATGGTTGAAGTTTGGATCAGTAGAATGAGTTTCCGGTAAGGGCTGCCACTGCAGTTCTCCCTTCTCCTTCCCGGAGCTGACAGCCCCTCCTCCCACGGGACTGAGCCTGGCAGGGAGGGGCGCGGGTCCCCTGGCCGCAAAAACTTATAGATTTCGCTGATCTCAGCAGTTCCACATTTTCATGAATGTTGTATGAAGTATGCCCAAAGTCAGATTGCTCTGTGGTGTCCAGTCCACGCAGTTCCTGACTTTCTACCTAGTTTCCTGGAGAAGTAACTAAAACATACAGCTCACCAGTCTGCCATCTTGCCCCGCCTCCCTATGTTTGACTTTTTATGGACCTGCCACAATGACTTCCTAAGTGTCTCCACCATTTTACTTTCCCATCAGCAATGTGTAATTGCTGCTTGTGTAATTGCATTGGCTAAGAATTCTAGCACAATGAATAGTAATTGGGTTAGTGGCATCTAATGTTTCCTCATTAAGTGAGACACTGGCTTAAGGATGACTGTGTGTTTTTTCATATTAATAAATTATCCGTCAATTCCATCAATTTTTATCTTCTTGAGTGCTTTTTAAAATCAAGAATAGGTTTGAATTTTGCTAAAAGTCTTTTCAAAATCTGTAAAGATAATCAGAATTGTTTTCCTATATCTAATAATATGAGTGATGATACTAATAGATTTTCTATATGGAAACAATCTTGAATCTTTAGAAAGAATCATATATTTTCATGTTGTATCATTTTCTAACTACAGTGTGAGAATTTGCTAATATAATATTCAATATTTTTTCATTGACATCCATAAGTGACAGTGATACAGTTTTGTTTTTTTGTACTATTTTTATCAACTTTATGTATCAATGTACCCTTGCTTTTAAAAGGAATCAGGAAGTTTTACTTCATTTTCAAACTGGGGAAATTTATAGTGTGGGACTAACTGCAATATGAAGACTGTGAGGAATTTCCATGGAAATTGGTCTGTTTAAGCTTTCCATTTCCAGTGATAGTTTGTATCTCCCTAAGAAATTTTTGATTCTTATTTTCCTAAGAAATTTTTCACCTCTGCCTTTAAATATAATTGTACAGATTCTGCAAGAAGACTGTTAACTTTTATATAGTTTAATATTTATTTCCTTCTTATTTATTATTGAATATTTGAACTGTCTCCAACTTTTCTTCATCAAGTTAACTGGTGGTTTAACATTTTGTTTATTAAATTTTTAAATTATTAAATGGATATATGATTGTTCTTTCTCTGCATCATTATGTCTGCTTTTACCTTAATTCTTTATTTATGCTTTCTCTTGGTTTATTTTTTGTTCTTTTTCAGTTTTTTTTTTTTTTTTTTGTCCAGGACTTTTAATTAATATCTCTCATTTTTGTTAAGTATTTATTGATCAGATTTTTCCACTGAAAACATTAAAGGTGCTGAATAAATTTTGATGTGTAGTATGTTATTAGTGTTCTCATAATTTTTAGATTTGTAATTTCACTTGCATTTCTCCTTTTACCCAAAGTAGTTTATTAGAAGATTTTCTGAACTTCAGATGGAAGGTTTTTTTTTTTTTTTTTTATTTATTTCAGTCAGATACAGGAATCAGAAAGAGTTTTCATACAAGTGGAATGGATAACAATAGTATTTAAAATAAATTTACAGTTTTGCCTAAGGCAATTAAAACTCCTCTGTTCTCTGCCAGGAAACAGACAGAAGATACCCAAACCATCTGGGTATCCCAGGTGTGGCCCAACTGTATCAGAATGGGTCTTAATTTTATTACTGAGGGCCTTATAGGGAAGGTCACAGAGAAAGAAAGCTGCAGAATGGCCAGAAGCTGAATATCAGTAGAACACATAAGAAGAGGGAGAAGCCAGGAGAGACACTATGTACATGCCATGTGACAGAAAATACAAGGATGGAGAATTGCCAACAGCCAGCCCCAGGATACCAAAATCTTGTGGGAAAAAGCATTGCCTTGATGAAAGCTTGATTTTGAACTTTTCTTAGCCTCAAAACCATTAGACAATAAATTCCCATTGTTTAAACTAACCTATTTTGATTTTTTTTTAGCAGCCAAAAACTTAAACAGTGTTTGGTCTCAGAAAATGGGGTGATGCTATTATAACCATCTAAAATATAGAGCAACTTTTGAATTGGTTAATGTGCAGAGGCTGGAAAAATTGTGAGGTACTTCACAAAAAACAACTTAGATTGTTTTGTAAAGACTGTTTCTAGAAATATTGACACCAAAGGCACTTCCAATGAGGCCTTAGAAGGAAATGATTAGTGTGTTATTGGAAACTGCAGGAAAGGCTATCCTTATTTTAAAGTAGCAGAAACTTGGAAAACTTGAGTTCTGATTGTTGGATGGAAAGTAGAACTTGATATCAATGAACTTGAATATTTAGCTGAGGAGATTTCTAAGCAAAGTGTGGAAGGTGCAGCCTAGTATCTCCTTGCAGCTTATAGTACAACGTGAGAGGAAAGGGGTAAGCTGAGACATGAACTCTTAAACACAAAGAAACCATAAATTGATGATTTGGAAAATTCTGAGCCTATCCATAGTGAGACTGGGGCCAGAAGTAGTTCTATCAGGGACCCCAGAGAATAAGGCTCCATGTGATAATTGAACTAAACATGGATCCAGTCAGCCATTTCAGTGGAATCAAGATTGGATCTGTTGAAAACCATTCTTTCTGATGGTTGGGAGCCCTGTGAACTGCATGCAAACCAATAGTTATTGGAATATTTCTATGAGCAGAATCACTGCCAGCCTTGACTGAAAGAGAAGGGACAGATTGAGGGAAGAATGACTTCATGGACAGAACCATGGAAACCAAGGTAAGTACTGCAGAGATCTCCTCAGGCCAAGACTCTGGGAGTACCCATGTGAATGGCAAGGTCAGGTTCATCCCTGCATTTAAAGGGGACAGGCCCTCTGCCCTGGCACTTGGACGGGTGGGCCTTGTGCCTCATTTTTCCTGGAGAATGCTGCTCCCCCATACTCTGAGATGGTGGGGCCTGTGTCCCAGCATTCACAAAGAGTCTGGTAGTCACCCCAATGCTCAGAGAGGTTGGGATCTGCATCCTGGCAGTCACAGAAATCCTGGCCACCATTCTGATGCTTAGAGAGGTTGGGGTCCTTGTTCTAGTGTTTGAGGAGAGCATGACCACTGCACAAGTGCTTGTAAGGGGTGGGGTTACCACTCCACCAGGCCTGGGGACAAAACATCAATCCATACATGACTCTCTGATTCTGAAATATAATGGAGATTTCCCTGCTGGGTTTTAGAATTGTTTGGGAAACATGACCCCTGTTTTCCTTATAATTTCTCCCTTCTGGAATGGAAATGCTTATCCTATGCCTGTCTCTCCATTGTATATTGGAAACAGATAACTTGGTTTCTAGCTTTAACATGTTCACAGACAGAGGGAATTTTGTTTTGGGATAGACCGCACCCATTCCAATTTTGATGAGACTTCATACTGAAAATTGTTACTGAAATGACTTAAGGCTTTGGGGATGTTGTGATGGCATGCATTTTGCATATGCAAAGAACATGGTGATTGTGGGGTCCAGAATATGGATTCTTCTGGCTTGGAGCTATGTACCCAGGAAAACATCCTCTGAATCCTTTCCTATGGGTGTGAAACTTCTGTATATAGGGACTTTTGATGAAATTACTTCAGTGAAAGTGTGGCCCAGTTGAATCAGGTTGGATATTAACTCTATTAATAAAATCCTTATAAAGAAGGTCTCACAGAGGGTGAAAGCTGGAGGGAACAGCCAGAAGGAGAACATGAAATGGAACCCAAAAAAACAGGGAGAAGCCAGGAGAGGCTGCCATGTGCATTGCCATCTGACAGAAAAGCCAACAACCAAGGAAAGCTGGCAGTCAGCCCCACATGCCATACACTTCTGGGAGAAAGCATTGTCTTGATGACACATTAATTTTGGACTTTAACCTCAAAACTATGAGCTAATAAATTCCCATTGTTTAACCCATTTCATTCGATGGTATTTGATTCAGCAGCTAGAAACCTCTAACATGGTAAAGGGGAAAATATATTCAAAGATATCCTAGAAAAGCAGTAGAGAAGGAGAACTCTTCCTAATAGATGGTACAGTTGATGTGATACCTGGTTATTCACTTTGTGTTGTAGAAAATGTGGACGGATAGGAGAATTTACAAATTCATGGTACTAGGCAACTGAATGTCAGCTGATCAGGGTATGGAAACACAAGGATTAAAATAGCAAATACAGGTGGTATCTGATACATACATGTGGATGGACAGATATAGGGTGCACAAATTCTAAAGATTTAGTTTCACCTGTTAATACCCACCAGAATGTAATTAACATAGAAGAGGCACTAAAAACCAAGTGGATAAAATGGCTTAGCCAGATGTCAATTATCAGTCTTCATCATCAGCCATGCAGAACTGGTACAATGTGCACATGAATGACATTTTCATGTGGCAGAGATGGCAGCTACCCATGGTTCCAGCAGCATGGACTGTCACTTTCCTAGTGTGATATAGTTACAGCTGCCTCTGAATGTCCAAAATGCCAGAAAATGAATCCAACACTGAGGACCTGATGTGGCATTGATCCTCCAGGGCCCATCTAACTACTTGGAATGAATTCTAACACAACATAAGCATGGGTCTAGGATACTACTTGAAAGTGATGGGATAATAAGAGTGAGCCAGTGATGAGGGATCAACCGGTTGTATTAAATACTACATGATCCAGAAGCATCTTAGGCCAGCCAAAGGCCCCCATTCATCCAAGCACCTGTCCTACTGAGACAATCCTCTGAGAATCTGGTTATGCTGCCTCTTTCACCCATCCTAAGGGTGGCACCTATTTTATGTAGTGGTTAGTCTTTATATATTATCACCATTAAGTTTTTTTATTTCCACCTTGAAATATTTTTATAATTTTGGATTTAAAATCTTCAGTATGAAATTCACACTATGCTATCTGTTTTTTCTGACTGGACTTTGATCACAGGACCACAACTTAAGTCATTTACATGGTAGGAATAACTTGCCCATCTCACAAAACATAGTCCTATCTTATGAGTACATGCCAACACCCAGTGATACTGATTAATTCAGACATAGTCTCTTGAGTATAGTATTTTCCTGGTCTTTTCTGCCAAAAGAATAAAAATAAAAAAAAGACTTAGCTTTCTCCTTGGAGTAGCTGAGTTTATATGATTAAATGTAGGCATTCACATGGTTCTCTTATCACTACATAAAGGAGAGACTATCTGAGAATAAAGCCTGAAGAAACGAAACAGAGAAAAAAGCAGGAAATGAGACAGAAACCCCATGCCATGACTTGGCCCTGTCCAGCCACATGTGAAACCATGCACATCCTTGAATTACCAGATTTACATCTTTTTGGTGTAGGCTGGTTTGGCTAGGTTGGATTTCTCTCACTTAAAATCAAAGTTTCAGAATTACCTTGTACAAAAATGCATAAGAGCATATATCATATAACTCCATGTAGTGTCAGAGTTAAAGAAATCGATTTTGTATTCAGAGACCTAACTATGAGTCTTTCTCTGTAAGAATTAATGGTTAAACAATGCATAATGTTGCCAGATTCACTGCGGGATGTGCATGAAAACCAGTCTATGACACCTGGGTTTCGAAGACAGAAAGAGCACTTTACAGAGTGCTGTGTTGGGAAACAGGAGACAAAAAGCCTCAGATCTGTCTCCCTGAGTCAAGAGGGTTTAGGGATTCTATGGGATTTAGACAAAGGGAGGTGGAGATAGTGACAGGGCTAGATATTGACTGGTTATGGTTAATTGGACTATCTAAAGGAGGGCCTGAAGACTGAGTTGGGATTAAGCATTAGGTTAAGGCTAACACCAGGATTGTAAATCCTTCAATTATCACGTAAGTAAGGAGATCTTAGAAGTTCATTGAAGAGTATCTGGAAGCTTTAGGTTACAGTTCCCAGCAGTGTCATAAATAGTTTAATTAACATAAGATAACAAGTAAGGAGACTAAGCTACACAAAGGGACTGCAGAAAATCGAGCTGGGGCAAATAAATTGTTATCCAATATAGCAGTGTTGTGAGATAGATGATAACACACAAGGGAGTGGAAGTAAACCAAATTACATTTACAGCAAAAATCTTGCAATCAGTAGTTAAGATCTACAGGGAAACAGAAGCTTTCCCAAGGACCTAATGGAGGGGTTCCAAAGGGAAATGGGCTAATTGGGACAACAGCAGCTACATGGTTACAATGTCATGATAAAACAAATCAATTTTGTATCAAAGTGACTGAAGTTTGAGTCTTTCTCTGCCACTAGTTGTTTTGACTTTGAAACAGTCATTGCTTCCTCCCAGCTTCAGGTTTCTTATAGGTGAGACAGGCATGCCTCGTTCAGAGGGCAGTTGTGAGACTGAGATGAGGTAGGTGTATAGAGAATTTAGCACTGTAATTGGCAAATAAGAGTTAATAGTGGTACCAGAACTCAGTTTCTTTGATTATCCATATAATTAGACTGAGAAATCCTAAGAGCACAGCCTGTATCACATTCATGTTTACTTTTACCATGCCTCATAGCCAAATGCTCAAAAATAGTCATGGAATAAAATGAATCAGTAAATACTCTAACATAAATAGAGAACAATTTTCAGGGTTTTAGGCATCATATACAATCCACTCTGAATAGAATGGTTCTGCTCCAGACATGGAAGCATTAATCTCTGGTCATTAGGACAGTGTAGTCTTAGCATGCTTCAATGTCACCTTAGAAGTGCAGCCAGAGGATTCTAGTTAAAGATGAGACACTTCTCATAGACATGTTGTCTCTATTCCTTCCTAAACTCACTAACACTATAGAAAAAAAAGAAAATAAAAATGGCATTAACTAACAAGGACAAAGAAAACAGCAGATTCTGAACAAAGAATTTTGTAAGCAGGAAAGTAAATAAATGAGCAGCACCTGACTTGGCATACTCACAAAAACTGCCATTAAGAAAGAACTGGAGGAAATCAAGGTAACACCTGATTTATGCCATACTATCTCTCCTTTGCTCAGAATTTAGTGGTACAAAAGAACCTTTGGAAGCATTGGTGAAGGTAGGACAAATCTAGAGGAATGCTTGCAAGTCTTTTTAAGAAGTAATTAGACCTTCGGATCTCTGCCACTTCAGACAGCCAGATGACTACCTCCATTTTAAAACCAAGAAAACACTAGAGGTTTATTCTTTAAGAAAGTAAAACCCAAAGACTCTAATTTAGGGGACTATGTGCATACTTGAGAGAAGGATTAGCACATTGAAGCAGGGCAATTCAGTGCAAATTTTACCTAATGAATGTTGATACTCTCAGCCTACTTCCTTTATTCTGTTCAGCTCAGAGTATGCTGAAAGCAGGCTGTATTAGTTAGGGTTCTCTAGAGAAATAGAATCAACAAGAGATATCTATAAATATAAGATATCTAAAAACATCTCACACAACTGTGGGTATGCACAAGTCCAAATTCTGTAGGGCAGGTGGCAGACTGGCAACTCCAATGAAAATGTTCGATGAACTCCTCAGGCAATGAACTGGCAACTTTGATGAACTCCTCAGGAAACGCTTCGCTGGTCAGCCAAAGAAAAAGTGAAGGTCCTCTATCTGTCTCACTGAAAAGTCTTCAACTGATTGGATTAAATGCAGCTCATTGCATTCTATCATTGTGGAAGACATGCCCTTTTGTTGATGTGATCAGTCACAGCTGCAGCCAATTGACTGATGATTTAATAAACCAGTCTTCTGGTTTATTAACCAGCCACAAATGTCCTTGCAGTAATGGTTAGGCCAGTGCTTGCTTGACCAGACACCTGGGTACCATCACATGGCCAAGTTGGCACATGAACCTAACCATCACACAGGCTTATATCCTTATGGAAGACCATTCTCAGGGCAATCAAATTATTCCACTATAGACCCCAATGGCAGTACCACTAAGAGTCCCCTCTCTTAATGAGGCTCAGAGTTCACAAGCACAAACCACCCACACTGAGTTGCTAATCAGCTTTCGAAACTGTACCCTAAATATTAAGTCTGGGCAAGTCTGCTGAGACATTTAAAGAGAATCTCAAATATAAAACAAACAAAACTGAGCATACAAAAATAATTTGAGGAAAACAAACAATGCAAAGTGATTAAAACATTAAGAAGGTATTATAAAAGACAAAATGTTTTCTTGAACATTAAAAATGGTAGCAAAAAAGAATAATAATCAATAAAAGCAGTTAATGCTTGCAAAATAAAAGGGAAAATAAAGTGCAAAAATAAGAAAAGTCTGTATAGTGAAAGTCAGGTCCAAAGTCTGAATAATAAAAGCTCCAGATAGAAAACAGAAAGTTCAATGAGCAGGATATCATAATTTATATATTTTTTAGAAACAACTTTCAGAAGTGAAAGACCTGAGATTCCAAAATGTACCTAATTAATGCTTCTTTCAATGTATGAAAAGAGAATATACCAAAACATATTATCACAAACATTCAGAACAATGGAAACAAATATAAGATTTTAAAAGCTTCTCCAATGGGACATAAGGTTACCTAAAAGGTATCCAGAATAAGAAAAGCATTGAGTTTCTCAAGATTGGTTCAATGCTTTCAAAGTTTTGAGGAATAGTAACACCCAAATCAGTGGTCTATTCTAATGACTAATACATAGGAAGGTACAATAAAGGCAATTTCAGACATGCATGGTCTATAAAACTTGAATCAGTAAGCCAAAGTAGTACATGTTATATGAAATTTCATAACAAAAGAAGAAATAGGAAGAAATATGTTCCAGGGAATAATGGACACCAAAAAAGAAAAGATAAAGGAAATCTCTACTATGATGAAGAAAGATATCAAGATATCAGATTGCTTCATAGCTATAGATAATCAATCAAGGCCAGAGTGAGTCAGAAAACTCAGGGAAAGAATTGTTTAAGAAGATAAAATGATTAAATTCCAGTGGCTGAAAGTACTGAGAGGAGATCTATAAAAAATGGGGAAGAAGTTGGGTGAGATCAGGAAAAATCTGTGGAATTATAAGCTAATCAGGGTACAAAAATTAATTCTTGAGAAAAACTAATTTTGAAACAAAAGTAATCAAACATATAATGAAATAGCTGTGGAAAGCATTTAAATAGCCTTAAAAAGCAATGCAGGAATATTGATCTAAATTAATTTGTGATGACTATAGTCATATTGATAGGAATTGTGAGAGGGGGCAAGAAGAGAAGCTTTGTGTTGTGCCACATTCTCATCTTCATAGAACCCCGTTAGGAAACCATTAAAGTCATCCAAATCTGAGATGACTAGAAACTACCAAAACTATACAGTGAGAGGAAAGTCCAGGCCAGGATTTAAAGGAGATAGATACACCAAGACTCAGAGACTGGATGAAGATGGAAGGCAAGGAGGAGGAGCACAGGATGACAACACAGTTTGTGGACTAGTTGCCTGGATGGTGGTGAAAGGAATTTAGACACTGACGGCATTAGGAGGAGCCATGGTGGGAACCATAAGAAAATGCTCAACTCATTTTGGAGTAATTTGAGATTGAGGCATCTGTAAGACATAAAATGCAGCTCTTCAGGAGGCAGGGAAGAGTTCAGGATATACATACAGACCAGAGTTTCTCAAACTTAGTCAATTTTGACTCCCAGGTGACATAAAAAATGTCTGGGCCTTAAGGTCCAGAAATTTTGATTTTCAGAACTGGTGGGGGTGGGTAGGGCAGTAGTACTGGTATCTGATTAGTAGATTCCAGAGATGCTGTGCATCCATTAATATATAATATATAGACAGCTCAGTACTACATGTCACACCATGGTTTAGAATCTCTGATATATGTGAATATGGAAGAAGAGAAAGGGAGGGGGCTAACACTTACCATGCTCTTTTTATGTGCTGGGCATGACCTAAAATTTTATGAGAATTAACTCATTAAATCTCCACAACAACTCTATGGGATAGCTCCTTTTTAAGCCTTTTTATACAGATGAGGATAAAAGGTTCAGAGGAATTTTATAACTTGTCTAAAATCTCAGAATTAATAAGGAGAAGGGTATCTTAAATTTGGTCTGGCATAATGGCCCACTCAATCACTCTGTCACATAATTTTATTGAGGTGGAATGCAGAAGCATATATAATATTACAGCAATATTCTAATATTTTGTTCATACAATCCCTGTGGCTTCTAGTAGAAAAGTACTAGAAATGGCAAGATTCTGTCCCTAGATTTTCCTTTTTTAAGAGCTGTGCTTAGGATCCAGAAGACACTGAGGAGAGAGACCAAGGAGGCCTTAGGTCCTTTGCACTGGGGATTTGGGATTACTCTAGTGATACAGAAAATGAATAGAAAATTCAGTCCCAGAGTATCTAATCATTCTCCTATGTTAATGGATATAAGCACAGGCTCAGTAATTTCCACTCTTAAGGTGTTTACTGAACTTGGGAGGAAATCATATGGGTAGGATAACTTTCTGCACTTCTAATCAACTTCTCCAGAAGTAGCCTTTAGCAACTGAGCTCCCACATACTAACTGTTGGCCTTTTCTATGGCTTGGGGTGGCTCACTTATGCCAAGCCATCATCTGCTGGGTCTTTGGGAATAGGGTAATGTTTCTTAGTGTTTCATACCAAAATGGTGCCCATGCTGAACTTCCCTTATCTATAACCTAAGTAACAAGAACGTCAAACTTTCTCTGAAGAAAATAGCAAATGGAGCAGAACCAGTGGTACTGCCTCAGTCCCTGCCTCCACTGCTGTCTTTTTCTCCTTTCCTGCTGCTCTTCATCTTCTTCCTAATTTTTTGTATCTCTTCATCTTTCTTTGTAAAGTCAGTTTGGAAGAATTTTCACTGTAATGTCTTTTCTCACTTTTCATTGAAACCATGAAACTTTTCCTGAACTTCCTGAACTTCAAGGTCATCCTCAGTCACAAAGGGTCCCCAACCTGAGCTTTATTCCTTTTATCAGATGGAGATTCTGTCTGATTTTCTTCCCTGTGTAAAGGCAATGCTCTTGTGTGTGTGTGTGTGTTTCCAATCCAAGTGGAGTTATAGAGTGGTGTGCTTTCTGACCAGTTCATTTCTTCTTTGCTTTCTCTGAAACAGTTACATAGGACTCCTTCCTCTTTCAATTGTGGCATTACTCATAACTTCATTAAATATAGAAGGAATTGACAATTGGGAACATGCTATGGTAGTAATACTTTTTTTTTTTAATTTTTGAGGGTTACTTTAGTGATATTTTTTCTGGATTTTCAGCTTCACATCTGTAATGGAACTGAATCCCTTGTTGTACCAGGGCTCTTTCCCTTATTTTTGAGGGTATGTGAAGACAGGTGTAGATCACTGCTCTTCCCTCTTCCTCAAATCTTATGAATGATGAAGATTTAGGTAGTTCTTGTAAATACCTGCATTTTATTGCATTTTTCAGTTCATGCATTGTCGTAAATAGAATTGAAATTTTCATCCATTTCTCCATATATTTCTGGAGAATGTGTTATTTTCTATGGAAAATTTTCCTTGTTCTCCACAAATATTCTTTCATTTATCAGGATTCTGATGAAAAATGGCACAGTGATAACTTTTGGTCACAGAATAGAGTGCCACAAGTACTGTTAAGGTTGTTTGATTGTCCAGCTATGTAGCAAGGGTCCTCCTTTGCAAAGGAAAAGATCTGTATATTCCTTTTAAAAACCAATGCAAATATTATGACAATAATATTGGGATTTATTAGGATTTTATTCTTTCAATATGCAAACTTGACTTCTCCATCTTGTTTCCTAGAAGAAAATTTAAATTTTGGTCCATAATATGTGCCACGTACTTTACAAATACAACTGAAAGATAAATCTCCTTATTGTGTTCTCCAGATGAGGAAATGGTTATATGACTTGATTGAGGTCATACAGTTAATATTGCAGAACCCACCAAAGGAATGGAAGGAAAGTAAAGGAGACTGTGACAGAAGGGAGAGAATTCTGGAGCATTGTTTCAAAATGACCCTGAACTTGGGAATCATCATGGGAATATGCCCTCAGCCAAAATGATGATAGCAGAGAGGTGACTGACCAGGCTTTGTACCAAACTCTAAATATGCACATAAACCCATGGACTCAGAGTGGGTCAATTAGGATCAGCAACTGAGAAAGATTTAATCAGTATGTATTTTTTATAATAGTGTTCCTTTCCTGAGATGGCGAGGTGAGGAATTTTGGGATAAGCCTCCCTGGTGAAGCAAGTCACAATTTTCATATTAGTATGCGTAATTTTAAAAGCCTATTATATACTATGCTGTAATATATATTTTGTTGAAATAAAAGATTAGAGTTATACATAACAAAGAGAAAGAGTAGAAAATAGGGCTCTGCAAAATATTATTGTTTTGTGTGATATCCAGAAGATAATCTGCCAGGCACTCCTTTCAGTGGGACCAGATTTATCTGTCAGGGGATCTGGTTAAGTATGTCTGTAATTCCTATTTATCAGATGTATCACTGGTTTTGTAAAGTTGGACAACACTGATGTATGAAAATAGCCTTAGAATATAATAATGCCAGTTAAGAACATTATTTAAATCTAATTATAATTATTTCTATGAAAGCATAGCATCAGGTATTTATGTGTACTGTAATATTTATCTTACCATCATAATTGTTTTTAAAATATTAATACCCAATGAGAATCTGAATGCATAATATATACTTCTATCTTCTTTTGGCTATGCCCATTAAATTGCATGGTTAAATAGCTTAAAATTTGTTAGTTTGAATTTTGTTCTAAAGCATGTATTTTAAAATTTCACATTTTAATAAAGCCACAAATAAGGCATGTATCATCAATTTCTATATTTTTCTTGGTACTTACTTGAAAACTTCATGTGAATTGCAACATAGCACACAACTTGTGATCTGAGTATACATCATATTCACTAGAACTCCTAGACAGAGTGTGAGTCAGCAAACAACCTGGCTTAGTCTGTGAAGCCCACAGGTATATTTCATAGTTTGAACTTATATTCCTGTATTGATTTAGTAAATCTACTGACTTTAATTGTTTAACCTCAACTCACATTTTATACTGTTTATAGCTAATATTGTTCAAATTCAAAACTCATTTTTTGAAATTAATAAAATAAGAAAGCTATATGTAAAGTAATTTAGAATTTATAACTATTGAATGTTTAGAAGTTTGCATTCACAATTCCTTTAAGGTGAATTCCTTAAAGACATGGATATTGTCTCATACATCTTTCTTATACTCTTGCTATATCATAGATAATAATTTAATTGCTATATTACAGATAATAATTATTATAGATAATAATTTACATAGGAAAAACTTTGTTTTACTTCTATTCAATCTATATTAATATATGTCAAATGCCTATAAAAATTATTTTACATAAAAGCTTGATTCCATTATAATTTTAAGTAGATTAAATAATAGTAACTTAAAAGGGTGTAATCTTTCCTTAACTTTTAAAGAAAACATGAAATTAGATATCTCAAAAATCTATTTCATTGGTCCTCATGGAGTGGTGCCTGTCCACTCATGTTTGGCAAGGAAGAGTTGGAGGTCTAGTCTGTTCACTCCGGCAGACTATTGCCCAGAAAAGGTCTTTGGGGAGGTCAAGAGAAGAGCAGTTATGATATGACAGCACACCACATGCTTTGGAAGGCAGTAAGAACTATGAGATAAAAAGGCTGTCAGTGCTGCATTCAACAGCCAAACCAATAGCTGGTCTACCACCTGAAGACCAACTATTGTAGGCACATACAGAGGGGGCAGCAGCCATTGTGGACAAGTGTCCATGGGGCTGCTGAAGGGCCCAAGGAGCACAGTGTGCAGCCTTAGGTGCTGCAGTCACTGCTCCAAGTAGAAGCCCAAATCTCAGTCTCACATATCAAACACTTCTGTTTCTACCTGATGTATACTTTTAATGACATTTAAACTATTTTCAATGTGACTGCTCAAATACTACATACAATTTCTGCAAATTAGGGTTTTGTTATTATCAAGCATTTGAAATTAAAAAATAAAATTTGGTTCCAAACTGGTTCAACATTGAATTTGTAAATGATGGATAATGCTTTCACATTATTTAAATATCATCCCAATAATATACATTTTTGGATGATTTTCAAAATGATTTTGAACTATATTATTTACTTTTGCATTCATTTTTTATTGTTGATGAATTTTAAACTATTGTGGTTACATTAAGAACTTATACCAGTTACTGTCTAATTCAAAAACCTTGAAAAATTTGGTTGAGAAGCAAGTACAAATTTTCATTAAGAATTATGACGATTGGATCTTCAAGGGAAGATGGCTCAGTAGGCAGCTCAAGACTCACTCCTCCTACAAAGCAGCTAGTGGGCAGGCAAGAACTAGCTGAAATAACTGTTCTGGAGCTCTGGATGTCAGGGGGTCACTGTACAGCATCCAGGGAAGTGCAGGAGGAAGAGGTTGAGAAACTGAAGTAAAGAATTGTCAGTAGCTCACTCCATGGTGGTAGTTGGCTCCCAGCCCCCACTCTTGAGGCTAGCCACCTCTGGGTCCAGTCTCTGGCTGGCTGCTGCAGCTGAAGAGAAATACAGAAGTACCCTGACCCAAGAACAGGGAGGATATGTCCAAGCACTAATCAGGCTTTTGGTGTGCAAATTTGGTTCACTGGATCTAGGTCTGAGTTGCTGTTTCAGCCTGACCTGGGCAGGGGAAGCCTTGGCCATTGCTCCAATCCAGCCCCAACAGAGGCGAGAAGGTGGTGAAGCTTTAAAGATGCAGGGCCTCCTCAGGGCTGTGGGGAACAGTTTGCTGAAGAGTGCCATCTGCTGGGAAATCCAGGAAAGTACAGCTTTGGGGAGTCACCAAAAGGCTTCTGGCATCTTTCCTGACCCTCTGCCCAGGGTTCTTTGGAGTTGATCTGTACCCTCTTTGTGGGCCCCAAACCCTGTTTTGGCTGGGAAATACTAATTTGGGAAAGTCCTCTTGGGGATGACCAGCCTACCAGAATTTGCTCTCTAATCACAAGCAGGTAGAGGTGATGAAAGGAGAGTAAAAACATTTACAGAGAGAGAAAAAACAAAAACAAACAGAACAGATCAAGATCTCAGAAAAGTAACAGAGGAAAGGGAGCTTATTCCTGTGGATGAAACTGTTGCACAAACAGTACAGTCTTAAAAATTGTACTACATACCCAGAGCAAGAATCAGATGAAGAACAGCTGGAAAAATCTGATCAGTTAAACATGGGCAATTATATAGGACTAGAATAAGTTGACCCAAATGTCCAAGAAGGTCCTTAATACAAAGCCAATCAAGAATAAAACCCTAGGTAAGAGAGAGGAACAGATCTCAGAGTAAAGTCATCAAGATAATCAGATGCCTAGACTTTGGCAAAAAATTACAAGCCATACTAAGAAACAAGAATATATGACCCAGCCAAGAGAAGGAACTAAAACTTAGAAGGAGACACAGAATTTGTAAAACTCATCAAAGATGCTCAAAAAAATCTCCCAAATCAAGGCAAGGAAATCAAGGAAAAAATGGCTAAAGAGATAAAGGATATTGAAAGAAGACACTGGGTTAGCATAAGAAGAATTTGAAAGCATAAACATAAAATTAACAGAAATGACATGAATGAAAGGCATAATGGAGAGACTAAAAGTATACTAAAGGCATACAACAGCAAATTTGAACAGGCAGAATGAAGAATCTGTGCATTACAGGACATGAGTATCAAAATCTTACTGACAGAACAGATAGAGGAAAAAAATGTAAAAAAAACTGAGTTGGGTCTCAGG
Organism: Choloepus didactylus; assembly: GCF_015220235.1. Taxonomy (NCBI): domain Eukaryota; kingdom Metazoa; phylum Chordata; class Mammalia; order Pilosa; family Megalonychidae; genus Choloepus; species Choloepus didactylus. The sequence continues at coordinate 142,461,911 of NC_051312.1, read as the reverse complement.
GATTTGAATGATAGCACAAAGAACAAAAACATACCTTCATGGGTGTCCCAGAAGGAGAAGATAAGGGAAAAGGGCCAGAAAGAATATTTGAGGAAATAATGGTCAAAAATTTCCCAGCTCTTATGAAAGACTTAAAGATACATGTCCAAAAAGTGTACCATACAGAGCAAATTCTCATAGACCTACTCTGACACAACACTAATCAGAATGTCAAATGCCAAAGATAAAGAGAGAAACCTGAAAGCAGCAAAATAATAGTGATTCACCACATACAAGGGGATCATAATAAGATTAACTGCCAAATTCTTATTAAAAAACGTGGAGGCAAGAGGGCAATGGTATGACATATAATGAAACAGAAAAGCTTCCAGCCAAGAATCTTTTATCTGGCAAAACCATCCTTCCAAAAATAAGGGACAGTTTAAAATACTCACAGATAAACAGAAACAGAAAGTTTGTCAATATAAGACCTGCCCTATAAGAAATACTGAAGGGAGTTCTGTAAGCCACAAGGAAAGGATAGGAGAGAGAGGCTTGGAGAAGAGTGTGGAAATGAAGATTATATGTAAGGGTAATTAAAAGGATAAAAATAGAGACAAAAATAAGATATGACATTTAAAAACCAAAGGATAAAAATGTTGAAGTACTACCATCTTAGTAATGACAATGAATTTTAATGGATAAACTCCCCAACAAAAAGACACAGGTTGTTAGAATGGATAAAAATATATGATCTAACTATATGCTATCTGCAAGGGATACACTTTAGACCCAAAGTCACAAATAGGTTGAAAGTAAAAGGTTGGAAATAGAAATTCCACAAGCAGTAACCAGAAAAGACCTGGGGTATTTATACTAATAACAGACAAACTAGGCTTTAAATGCAGAACTGTTAATAAAAGACAAAGAAGGACACAATATTTCACTAAAAGGGACAATCCACCAAGAAGAAATAACAATTAAAATATTTATGCACCTAACCTGGTGCCCCAACATACACAAGGTAAACACTGGCAAAACTGAAAGGAGAAAGAGACACCTCTACAATAATAGTTGGAGACTTCAATGCAGTACTCTCATCAATAGATAGAACATCTAGAGAGAAGATCAATGAAGAAACAGAAAACTTGAATAATATTTTAAATGAACTAGCGCTAACAGATATATACAGAACACTGCACTGCAAAACAGCAGGATATACATTCTGTTCAAGTGCTAGCAGTTCATTCTCCAGGAAAGACCACATCTTGGGTCACAAAGCAAAGCTCAATAAATTTAAATCAACTGAAATTATACAAAGCACTTTCTCTGACACAATAGAGTCATGAAGTTGGAAATCAATAAAATGCAGAGAACTGGGAAATTCATAAATATATGGAAGTTAAACAACCCATTCTTAAAAAATTAGAGGGTCAAAGAAGAAATTACAAGAGAAATCAATAAATATCTTAAGGTGAATGAAAATGAGACCGCAACATATCAAAACTTTTGGGATGCAGGTGATGTCATCAACATGGCAGCATAAACAGCTACTGTAAACTTCTCTCCAGAGATTCAGTGAAAAAAAAAGGACAATTCTGAATTGTTTGAAACTCTGGAGGAGGATATAGACTGGAGAAAAACCCTGCAAATGCTGAATTGAAGAAAGAGAAAAAATATCAAGCAGGAATTTTCTGTCTCCCCTCCCCCTCACTTGGTCTCCATGCAGGAACACACAGAAATGGCAGATGGGACCTCTCCAACCAGAGACACAGATCTTAAAATCTTACAGCAGTGAAAAATACCCTCACTGTTTGAAGACCTGGTAGACAGGGGAGGACATTTCAAGGCCAAAATCAGTGAGGGACAAAGACACTGAGAAAACATGGACAGAGATGTGTTTCCAGCCCTAGGTCTGAAAGCCCTCCTCCCAGCCTTGATGGAAGCAGCAGCAGGTGGCCATGCTCCCAGACAGCAGCCTCTGAGGGAAATTAAGTTACTGAACAGCACCATCTGCTGGACAGTCTGCACATCTTGTATGGGAACCCAGCCTTGCTATGGCTGAGAAATAGGGAAGACCCAACTGTTAAAGCAGGGCCCCAAAACAAACCCAGATCTTGCTAGCTAGTGGAAAACAGAGCACCACTGGAAGCCAGCAGATTGTATTACCACACACAGTGAACTTGCTGGGGGGCCCAGTGCCTACCTACCATCCCTGTGGCAGGCCACAATGGACATCTGATTTTGAGGGGAAGATTGAGGGAAAGAGCCAATCTGACAACTGGCCAGGGGAAAAAAAAAGAAAAGACAGAGACCAAAGTCAACCAACAAGAAAACCTTAGGAAAAAGAGAGAAAATAACCTCCAGAATAAACCAATCAAGGAAATCAGATGCCTAGACACCAAAAAAATCATGGGCTACACTAGGAAATGGGAAGATATGGCCCAGTCAAAGGAAGAAACTAACATTTCAACTGAGATTCAGAAGTTTAAACAATTAATTATAGATGTTCAAACAAACCTTTTAAATCAAATCAGTGAGGAGAGAGAGCATGTGACAAAAGTGATGAAGGACATAAAGAAGACACTGGGTAATCATAAGGAGGAATTCATAAGCTTGAAAAAACAAAAGGCAGAATTTATGGAATGAAAGACACAATAGAAGAGATGTACACACAATGGAGACATACAACAGCAGACTTAGAGAGAGAGGAGAAAGGATTAGTGAGATGGATGACAGGACATCTGAAATCCTGCACACAAAGGAACAGATAGGGAAAGAATGGAAGAGTATGAGCAGGGTCTCAGGGAACTGAAGGACAACATGAAGCACATAAATATACTTGTTATAGGTGTCTCAGAAGGAGAAGAGAAGGGAAAAGTGGCAGAAGGAATAATAAAGGAAATAATAAATGAAAATTTCCCAACTCTTATGAAAGACATAATATTACAGGTCCAATAAGCACAGAGTACCCCAGGCAAAACTGATCCAAATAGACCTACTCCAAGACACTTACTAATCAGATTTTCAAATGTCAAAGACCAAGAGAGAAACCTGAAAGCAGCAAAAGAAAAGCAATCCATCACATAAAAGGGAAGCTCGATAAGACTAAGTGTGGATCTCTCAGCAGAAACCATGGAGGCAAGAAGGCAGTGGTATGACACATTCAAGATAAGGAAAGAGAAAAACTGCCAACCAAGAATCCTATATCCAGCAAAGCTGCCATTCAACAATGAGGGAGAGTTTAAAATATTTACAGATAAACAGACACTGAGAGAGTTTGTGAACAAGAGGCCTCCTCTACAGGAAATACTAAAGGGAGTGCTACAGACAGATAGGAAAAGACACTAGAGAGAGGTTTGGAGAAGAGTGTAGAAATGAAGATATTGGGAGGTGGAAAGAGGGTGGAGATAGGGCATTTGATATTGAGGGAGTACAGAGTATTCTGGAGGATTGATTGTGTAGATCTAGAGATGGATAACATGGTGCTGGGTGATGGTAGCACAATAATGTGGGTACACTGAAGGAGGATGACTGTGAGTATGGTTAGAAGAGGAGTGTTGGGGGTCTGTGCAATGCCAGGGGGAAGGATGAAGAATGAAGAATGGGACCGTGTAGCTTGGTGAAACCTAGAGTGGTCAATGAGTGTGATTGAATGTACAAATATAAGAATGTATTTGCATGAGGGAGCAGTACGAAGGGATGAAGTTGTGAGGTATGCAATGAAGTGAATGCACCATGAGGACAGTAGGTTGAGTGAAATAAATCAGAAATGAAAAGACAAACATCATAATGCCTCACTAATATGGACTAATAATAATGTGTAAACTCTGAGAATTGAATATGGGAGCATGGGTTATGAGGGGAAGGCTTGTGTAAAGGTTCCTAGATTGTAGGCCCTTACAGCAGTCACATTTATTCATGAGCTGGAACAGTGACTGCCAAATTTTGAGATTCTGAGCTGTTTGTGTGTGACATGGTCAGTCCCTGGAGCTTCTGGTGTCTGTGTGGCACCTGGGACTCAGAGCTGGAGTTTGGCAGCTGTGAGTGCTGGCACTGCCCCATGAATCAGCTGTTAAAGAGGCTAAAAAGGAGATCAGACTTCAATTGGAGATATGAATGAAATGGGGGTAGAACAGACTAAAGGGTATAGGATGATGTTGACCATGTTTTAAAACTTTAGCTTCTGTGTGTGACCAAAGGAAAAAATGGCTATATGGTGCAAAATATATATTTTCTGTAGCACACTATATAATTTAACTTGTATGGTCAGTTTACTCAAATGCCATAACTACATTGAACCTTGACTAGGGACTGAGATTTTGTTGATGTTTACAGGTTAGCATGAAGCCCTGGTACAATCCTGAGCAATTTAGGCAGGGAATAAAAAGTATTTGCAAAGCCCCCTTGAGGGACTGTGGAAAAATGTGGAAATATTAAACATCCCCAACTGGGAAAATCCTGATATTCTTGCAAGCATTAGGGAGCACCAGCTTAGTAGGTTGAGCCCTTAATTTTGGGACTTGATCTTATGAAGCTTGTTACTACAAAGGAGAAGCTAAACCTACTCATAATTGTGTCTAAGAGTACACAGGGAGCCTCTTTTGTTGCTCAGATGTGGCCTCTCTCTTTAAGTCAACTGAGTAGGTAAACTCACTGCCCACCCCCCTATGTGGGACATGACTCCCAGGGATATAAATCTCAATGGCAATGTGGAAAGTCACTCCCAGGGATGTATCTGGACCCTGCGTCATGTGATTGAGAAAGCCTTGTGGAGCAAAAAGGGGGAAGAGAATTGAAACAAAATAAATTTTCAGTGCCTGAGAGGTTTCAAATGGAGTCAAGAGGTCATTCTGGAGGTAACTCTTTTGCATTATATAGATATCTCCTTTTTAGTTTTTAGTTTATTAGAATAGTTAGAAGGAAATATCTGAAACTGTTGAACTGTAATCCAGTTTTCTTGATTCTTGAAGGTGATCATATAATCATATAGCTTATATGGTATGGCTGCATGATTGTGAAAACCTTATGGCTCACACCCCCTTTACCCGGTGTATGGACAAATGAGTAGAAAAATGGGGACAAAAAGTAACTGAATAATAAGGAGGTAAGGGGTATGGGTCATTTTGGGTGTTCTTTTTGCTGTTATTTTTATTCTCATTTTTATGTTTTGGAGTAATGAAAATGTTCAAAAATTGATTGTGGTGATGGACGCACAACTATATGATGATACTGTGAATAACTGTTTTATACTTTGGATGATTGTATGGTATGTGAATATATTTCAATTAAAAAATTAAATAAAAGGAAATGAGGAGGGAGGGCTATGGCAGGTTTTGAGTGTTCTCTTTTACTTTTATTTTTATTCTTATTTTAATTTTTATTTTTTGGAGTAATGAAAATATTCACAAATTGATTGTGGTGTTGAATGCACAACTATATGATGAAACTGTGAACAACTGTTGTACACTTTGAATGACTGCATGGTAAGTGAATATATCTCAATAAAATTACAAATAAAAAAAGCTTATGGGTTGCAGCAACATATCCAAACTTATGGGATGCAGCTGAGAGGGAAATTTATAGCCCTAATCACCTAAATTAAAAAAAGAAGAAAGAACTAAATCAATGACTTAACTCCACACCTGGACAAACTAAAAAAAGCACAACAAACTAATCCAAAACAAGCAGAAGAAAGAAATAACAAAGATCAGAATAGAAAAAAAATGAAATTGAGAATAAAAAAGCAATAGAGAGATTAACAAAACCCAAAAGTTGGTACTTTGAGAAGATCAATAAAATTGAAAAACACTTAGCTAAATCACAAAGGAAAAAAAGAGAAAATGCAAATAAATAAAATCAGAAACGTGAAGGGAGGCATTACTACTGACCCAGCAGAAATAAAAGGGATCATAAGAGGATATTATTAACAACTGCCTAACAAATAATGAAGCAAATTCCTAAAATCAGTAGACAACCAAAATTTCTCTAGAAGAAACTGTAGACCACAACAGACCAATTATAAGTAAAGAGACTGAATCAGTTATCAAAGCCTCCCAACAAAGAGAAGCCCAGTACCAGATGGCTTCACAGGTGACTCTACCAATCATTCCAAGAAGAATTAATAACAATCTTGCTCAAACTCTTCCAAAACACTGAAGAGGAGAGGAGACTATTACCTCATTCTGTGAATACCTACCCTAATACCTAAGCCAGATAAAGATATTACAAGAAAATTACAGACCAGTTTCCTAATGAATATAGATGCAAAAATCCTCAACAAAATACTTGCGAATTGAATCCAACAGCACATTAAAATAATTATAAACCATGATTAAGTGAATTTATTCCAGGTATGTCAGAATGGATCAACTTAAGAAAATCAATTAATGTAATTCACCATATTAACAAATTGAAGGGGTAAACGCCATGATCATCTCGATTTATGTAGGAAAGGCATTTGACAAAATCCAGCATCATGTCTTGATAAAAACACTTCAAAAGATAGGAATAGCAGGAAATTTCCTCAATATGATTAAGGCCATATAGGAAAAACCCACAGCTAACATCATACTCAGTGATGAAAAACTGAAAGTTTTCCTGCTAAGATCTGGAAAAAGACAACGATGCTGTTCTGGTTTGCTAATGCTGCCATTATGCAAAACAACAGAAATGTATTGGCTTTTATAAAGGGGTTTTATTTGGTTACAAATTTACAGTCCTAAGGCCATAAAAGTGTCCAAACTAAGGCATCAACAAGAGGATACCCTCACTGAAGAAAGGCCGATAGTGTCTATAACACCTTGTTCAGCTGGGAAGGCACATGGCTGGCATTTGCTGGTCCCTTGCTCCCAGGTTCTGGTTTCAAAATGGCTTTCTCCATAATGTCTCTGGGCTGTCTTAGCTCTTCTTCTTCTCTCGCAACTCCTGTTAGTACTTGAATATTTCTCCCAGAGTGTTTCCCTCTAAGCGTCTGGGGGTCCTCTCTCAGCTTCTCTGGGGCAAACTCTGGGCTTCATCCCTTAGCTTAGCATCTCCAAATGTCCATCTGTCTGCATCTCCAAGCATCTCTAAGCATCTCTGTCAGCTCCCAAGCATCTCTTAAAGGACTCCAGTGATCTAATTAAGATTCACCCTGAGTGGGTGGGGCCATACCTCCATGGAAATATCTAATCAAAATGTCTCACCTACAGGTGGGTGAGTCACATTTCTATGGAAACAACCTAATGAAAAAGTCACACCCTAATAAAAAAGATTAATAAGTGTGCCCCCACAAGACTGCATTAAAGAACATGACTTTTGTGGGGGACATCATAGATCCAAACTGACACAGATACCCATTGTCACCACTGTTATTCAATGCTGAGCGAATAGTACTAGCTTGAGCAGTTAGGCAAGAAAAAGAAATATAAGGCATCCAAATTGGAAAGGAAGAAGTAAAACTTTCCCTATTTGCAGATGACGTGATGCTATATATAGAAATTCCTGAAAAATCTACAGCAAAGCTATTTGAGCTAATAAACCAGTTCAGGAAAATGGTGGGATACAAGAGCAACACACAAAAATTAGCAACCCCAGGATAAAATCAAGAACAGATCTCTATTTACAATAGCAACTAAAAGAATCAAATATCTATGAATAAAATTAACCAAGGATGTAAAAGACTTGTACAGAGATGACTATAAAACATTGCCAAAAGAAATCAGAGATCTAAATAAAAAGACCAATCCATGTTCATGGATTGGAAGACTAAATATTGTTGAGAAGTCAATTGTACCCAAATTAATTTACAGATTCAATGCAGTCCCAATCAAAGTTCCAACAGCCTATACCTGAAACTATCAAACTACAATCCAGAACCCATGAATCTTGAAGACAATTGTATAAAAATGTAGCTTTTAAGGGGTGACAATGGGATTGGGAAAGCCATAAGGACCATGCTCCCCTTTGTCTAGTTTATGGATGGATGAGTAGAAAAATGGAGGAAGGAAACAAACAAACTAACAGACAAAGGCATCCAGTGTTCTTTTTTACTTTAATTGCTCTTTTTCACTTTAATTATTATTCTCGTTATTTTTGTGTGTATGGTAATGAAGGTGTCAGGGATTGATTTTGGTGATGAATGTACAACTATGTAATGGTACTGTGAACAATCGAATGTACAATTTGTTTTGTATGACTGCATGGTATGTGAATATATCTCAATAAAATGAATATTTAAAAAATAAAAAAAAATTCCAACAGCCTACATTGCTGTTGGAAAATAGAAAAACCAATTATCAAATTTATTTGGAAGGATAAGGGGCCCCGAATAGCCAAAAACATCTTGAAAATGAAGAATGAAAAGTTGGAGGACTCACACCTCCTGACTACAAGGTATATTACAAAGCAACAGTGTTCAAAATATCATGGTGCTAGTATAAACATAGATATATTGATCAAGGGAATTGAATTGAGAGTTTAGAAATAGACCCTAACATCTGTGGCCAATTGATATTTGACAAGGCTGCCAAGTCCACACAACTGGTACAGAAGAATCTTCTTCAGCAAATGGTGCTGGGAGAACTGGATATCCATATGTGAAATAAAGAAAAAGGAACCCTATCTCACACGTTATGCAAAAATTAACTCGAAATGGATCAAAAACCTAAATATAAGATCCTGGACTATAAAATTCTTAGAAGAAAGTGTGGGGAAGCATCTTGATGATCTTGAGGTAGGCAATGGTTTCTCAGACTTTACACCCAAAACACAAGCAACAAAATAAAAAAAAATAGATAAGTGTGACCTCCTCAAATTTAAAAACTTGCACTTCAAAGGACTTTGTCAAGATAGTGAAAAGGCAGCCTACTCAATGGGAGAAAATATCTGGAAACCACATATCCGATATGGGTCTACTATCCATAATATATAAAGAAATCCTACAACTCAACAATACAAAGACCAACAAACCAATTTAAAAGTGGGCAAAGATTTGAACAGACATTTTTCCAAAGAGGAAATGTAAATGGATAAAAAGCATATGCAAAGGTGCTCAAAATCACCAGCTATTAGGGGAATGCAAATCAAAACCACAATGAAATATCATTTTATACGAACTAGAAAGGTTACTATTTAAAAAATACAAGTTTTAGAGAGGATATGGAGAAATAGAAACACTCATTTTGCTGGTGGGAATGTAAAATTATGCAGCCACTGTGGAAGACAGTTTTGCAGTTCCTTAGGGAAGCTAAGTATAGAGTTGCCATATATAGATCCAGCAATCCTACTTCTAGGTACACCCAGAAGAACTGAAAGCAGGGATGTGAACAGATATTTGCACACCAATGTTAATATTGGTATCATTCACAATTGCTAAAGATGGAAGCAACACAAGTGTCCATCAACCAACGAATGGATAAACAAAAATGTGCTATTACATACGATGAAATATTATTCAGCTGTAGGAAGGAATGATTTCCCTATGTATGCAAAAAAATAAACCTTGAGGACTTGATGTTAAATAAAATAAACCAGGCACAAAAGGACAAATTCTGTATGTTCTCACTGATATGAAGTAATTGTAATATGAAAACTCATAGAATTAGAATCTAGAATCTAGATTACCAGGGATAGAATGGGAGTAGAGAATGGGGTGCTGATTATTAATTTGTGCAGGTTTTCTATTTAGATTGATTGTAAATGTTTGGAAATGGATAGTGGTGATGGTAGCTCATCACTGTGAGTGTAATTAGCAGCACTGAATTGTTTATGAATGTGGCTGAAACGGGAAACTTTAGGTTGTGCATGTCACTAGAAGGAAAGTTAGAAGTCAAAACAATATCCTGTTGTGGATATGGACAGTGATTAATAGAACAAATATGAGAATGTTCTTCTGTGAATGAAAATAAATGCATGACATTATTACAAGGTGTTAATAATAGTGTGGTATATGGATAAAACACACCTAATGTAAACTAAGGACTATAGTTAACAGTATTTTAATATTGTGGCTTCAAGGTAACAAAGGTATCAGACTAATGCAAAGTGTGATAACGGAACATTGTGTTTTTTCCATGATTTTTCTGTAAACCTGCAACTTCATTATTTAAAAAAAACTTGCAATCATTAAAAAAATACTTTGCTAAGTTAAAGAAACCAGATGCAAAGTACTACATATTGTATGATTACATTGCTATAAATGTAAATATAAATAAATCTATAGATACAGAATTAGATTAGTGGTTATGTAAGACTAGGGAAGGACAGAGTGATTAAGAAGTGTCTGCTAAGGGTGTGCGGTTTTTCTTTTTGAAGTAATGAAACTGTTGTACAATTGATTGCAGTGATGAATACACATCTCTGTGACTGAGTGCACATTTTTCAGGGGTTGTATGGTATGTGAATATATCTCAAGAAAACTGCTGTTAAAAAAAGAATTTTGATGATGCTTCACTTGGAAATACTATCTAAGAAGAAATAAAATAATTACAATTCTGTTTCAAATGCAAAATGGATAATATTGAATTTTGAATAATTCACAATATGGTAAATAATAAAAATACTGAATTTTTTTTATTGTACTGTGTAACATAACTTACATATTGAAAAGTTCGCAAAACATACTAGTAGTTTAATGAATATGCGATAAATCTGTGTAATCTCCACTTACGTTGTAAAATAAAATGTCAGAATATTTCATTCAGTTATTTTAGCTGTTTTATTAAGTAGGTATTTAAGTCCTTTTCACAGTTGCCTGACAGAAGCCGGCAGCCAGTGGTCCTGTCAGTGGTCGTCTTGTGACCACAAGTGGAAAACCTGGTTAGAATGAACCCTACATTGAAAGAAGTAGGTACAGAAAAGGATTGAGAGAAACTAGGCCTTGGCTTGACCTGAATCCTGGAAAACACTTGAGCTTTCTATTTCGTAGTTTTTAGGGTGATGAGTGCCTGCAAGTCATAATTTATTCTGGAGGTTGTTGCCAATAAGGTTATAGAGTTGGCTTGACTTGTGGTGAGGGCTCCCCTCAAAAATAACTTTAAGGCATCGGGTGGAGAGGTTTGTTTGGTCCTTGGCCAGTGTTGTCCAGCCCTGTAGGGTGGCGTCCGTGTAGACCCTTTGGAGCAGGTCTGGAGGCCGAGGCCGCTCCCGCCCTTCCTCAGTGGTGCACTAGCCACAGGCGGCTCTGAAGTGAGTAAGCTCCTGTAGGGACACGCCAAGTTCCAGGCCATAAACAGCCACTGTAACAAGGTGCAGGAGCGGGTTATAGCTGCTCTCCGTGAACCTAGGGCCCCACCTGGCTGTGTTTTGGGATAATCCTGATAGGATATTTAAGTAATGAAACAGTCTTACCCTCTCTGGGGACAGCTGCCAGCTGTTGCATCTTTTGGCCCGTGTGTAGCAGAGGCGCGTCCTCAGGGTCACGTGGTACAGCGGGCGGGGCGCTTTTTATTTGGCTCCTGCATTAGGTCTGAGCAGGCCTGGAATGATTGTCCGCCTCGGGGCGGACTTTAATTTGCGTTTCCGTGGCATCTGGGGCGTCCTTCTCCTCCCCTGAGGGGGCCGCGGTGGTGGCGGCTGCTTCTCTCCCTCACACCCGCGGCGCCTGTGGTGTAGCCGATGGCGACCCGGGGCCCTCAGGTCATCCTTCCACCGCCCCCAGGAGTCAGCGCCGCCACCTGGAGGTGAGCCCGTGGGACTCGGGCGTGTTGTTCGGGCCGAGCAGGAAGCACCTGGCAAGCGCCATGGGGTGTAAGACACACCCTTCAGGGAACCCTCAGGTTTATGCGGTTGCGCGGAGCGAAGGGGTTGGCGACAATGGCCCTTTGGTGATTCTGTGGACTTTGCTGAGGCGTTAATTCAGGCGTCTATTGGCGGAGGAGGCTTCTTTTAACTCCCTCGTAGGCGGTCAGCAGATCTGCTTTTTAGTGAACGTTTTTACCTTGGCTTTGGGGTTGTCTCCAAAAGACAGGGGTGACCTTGGCGTCTGTGTGGTCCTCTACCCAAGAGCCTGTTCATCCTTACTAGGGGGGCGGGGTAGACTTAAGAATAATTTTGGCATTTCCTGGTGGCAACGTTCACAGCACAGACACACACATATCTCAGACGACAGCAGCACACCAGAAAGTAAAACGGGCCCGCCAGACCCACTGAGCGGGTTAAGGAGCGTCAGTCCCCAGTCACCGTCCCTGATTGTCTCCTAGGCGTGGGCCCATTTCTCACTTGGTATGTGGATCCCATCCTTGGGGCCTATTGTCATTAGGGGCTCTGGGTGACAGTGTCCCTAGGGACATTTACCCCTTGGCTTGATGTACATCCAAGATAAGACTTAGACACCCTCTAGTATTTTAACACCTTCGTTTAAACAGCGTTCTTTCAAAATTGCCAGTGGGAACGTAGTGTTTTAGACACTTTATATTCAAAGAGTTGTGCAGTCGACTGATTGAAAGGGTCTGTGTGTAGAGATGGGTCTCAAAAATTGGAGGAGTCTATCCCATCTCTTATACCCATATTTAGTCTAGGTCAATTATTAGTTGCTTCTTTCATTTATAAAACTATAAGCTCTTAGAAAAATAAGCAATTTTAGAATTTTTAAAATTACATCTGTGTTAATGTAAGCCTAACATAAAATCTGGCAAAGGGTTACAGTAGACCCTTAGGTGACACAATGTCAAACCTGTAAGACACGTTATTGGCCTTTTAGCTTCTGTTAATTTCATAACTGTAATGTGTCCTTAAAATATACCACACAGCTATTAAATACAGCATAGCGTTTGATGCTTGGCCATTACTATTAGTCATAGAAAATAAGTTCACTTGAATAATTGGTGACTCTCATGGGTGAAAAGCTTAAATGGGAAAAAATGAATAACTGCAGTTTCTTTTCTGAACTCCAACTCGGTGTTTATCCCAGATTCACTCACTGGCTTTCTCCGGGTTGTAGCAGTGAATTTAATAAAAGTCAGAATTTCTTTTATGGAAACATCAGAATCCCATTCTACATAAAACCGCTAATCCAAATATCCTAGTATTGGGCCCCTAATGGTGGCATGAAAGGGTGTGGATTTCCACTCATGTCAATTTTAGAGTTTAGAAATGTGTTAAAAAAACAAAACACATCTGTTTTCCATCATATTTCTCAATGGATGTTTTGAACAGTAGTTCAACATATTGGGCTTACATATTTTCTTTTTTTTTTTTTACTTATATTTAGCAAAATTTACAAATTGTGTGTACAGCTTGATAGCTCCTTAAGAATACACCCATTCAGTTGCCACCAAAAACACGATAAAAATTCCTTCCATCATACCAGAAAGTTTCCTCTTCCCTTTATGGAAAGAAACATCATCACAACTTACTTTCAGACAACAGTGATATAATTTTTATCACTACAGGTTCATTTTTGCCTATTCTAGAATATCTTACAAATGGAATCATACAATAAATCCTGTTTTGTGCTTGACTGTGTTCAATTACCATGATATTTTTGAGATTCCATTTTGTAGTGTGTCTCAGTAATTCATTTTTCTTATTGCCAAGTAGTATTCTTTTGTATGGCTACAACAAAATTGACTCATCCATTCCCCAGTGTGGGGTTGATTTTAGATTTTGGATATAATTAATTTCCTGGTATTAGTTTATTTGTGCAAGTCATTTTGAAATTATATGTTTTCATTTCCTTGAGAAATATACAGGTGATGAATTACTCATCATATGGAAAATTTTTGCTTAACTTTATAAGGCATTTCCAAACCATTTCCCAGGTGTTTTACTATTGTGCATTCCCACCATTAATATAGGTAAGTTGACATTGTTTCACATCTTCACTAACATTTGGTATTTGTTTTTCTAATTTTTGCTAATTCTCATAGATGTGAAGTGGAAATTCATTGTATGTGTGTTTAAATTTTCTTTTATTAAGGTTTAATTTAAGTAGAGTAAAACTCACAATTTTTAGAGTTGTGTGTTTTCAAAAACATGCATTAGAGTAGCTATCACCAAAACAAGATATTCCTCTTTGCCCCTTTATAGTTAAACCCTTCTCCCACCCCCAGACATTCAAAGCCACTGATCTGATTTCTATTGTTTTCCTTTTCCAGAATGTCATATATATTGAAGCATAAAGTACATAATTTTTATGTTTAACTTCTCTTAGCCTAATGAATTTTATATTCACCCATGTTGTTTCATGTATCCACAATTCATCTGCTATATTGCTGTGTAGTATTTATTGTGTAGATTTATTTGACTATTTATTAACCAGCTGATAAATGATAAAGCTACTATAAACATATTGTACAGTTTTTATGTGAACATAAGCTTTGGTTTACTGTGGTTAATACCTTGGAGTGGAACAACTGTATAAGAAACTTCCAAATTGTTTTCCAAACTGGCTGTATCCTTTTGCATTCAACCTGGTTATAATGCATGAGAATTCAATTTGCTTCACATCCTTACCAGCAAGTAGGTATACTAAATTTTATTTTGTTTTATTTTTAAAATTTTAGCCATTCTAATAGGTTTGTAATGGCATCTCGTTATGATTTTAGTTTGTGTTTCCCTAATGAAAAGTGATGTTGAACACCTTTTCATGTGTTTTTTGTGATCTTATATCTTTTTTTGTTAAATGGTTGGTTCACATATGTTGCTCATTTATTTAGTGGATTGTTTGTCTTCTTATTGTTAAGTTTTAAGTGTTCTTTATATATTCTGGATGTAAGTTACTCATTGGCTATATGATTTTGATATTTTCTTCCAATGTGTGGCTTGTATTTTTTCATTTACTAATATTTTTCTAAGAGAAATAGGCTTTAATTTTGATAACTTCCAATTTAACATTTTTTATTATTGTTTTATGTATTGTTCTTTGGTATCTTACCTTCAGAATCTTTGCCAAACCCTATGTGACAAAGGTTTTCACTTTTGTTCTCTTCTAAACATTTTACAGATATGTTTAACGTTTACATCTGTGATTCATTTATATATTATTAGAGTGTTGTATGTTTTCAGAAAAATTATGCAGTACCTCTAGACTTTGCATATAACTGTCCCACCACACACACAAACACACACACACACATACACACATAAACACAGTTTTCCCTATTAACACTTTGCATTAGTGTGGTAACTTTGTTACAATCAATGAAACATTATTATTATACTGTTAATTTTAGTCCATCATTTACTTTAGTGTTCACTGTTTGTGATGTAATGTTCTATGTTTTTTTAAAATGTATTATTCTATTAATATATACTAAAATTTCCCATTTTTACTACTTTCATATATACAGTTCAGTGTTGTTATTGCATTCACAGTGTTATGCTACGATCCCCACCATCCATTCCCAAAATTTTTCCATCACTATAAATGGAAATTCTGCACCAATTAAGCATTATCTGCCCTATATCTACCCCGCACCCTAATCCCTGGTAGCCTGTATTCTAATTTTTGATCCTATGGATTTGTTTATTGTAATTGTTTCATGTAAGTGGGACCATACAATATTTTCCTTTTGTTGTTGCCTTATTTCGCTCAACATGAAATCTTCAGTGCTCCTACATTTGTCTCATATGTCATAGCTTCATTCCTTTTTCTATCTGAATATCATTCCATGTATATCTATATCTATATCTATATCTATACCACATTTTGTTTATCCATTCATCTGTTCACCTTTTGGTTATTGCAGATAGTGCTGTTATGAACACTTGTATATAAACACCTGTTCAAGTCCCTATTGTCAATTGTTTTGGGTGTATAACTAGAAATAGTATTGCTGGGTCATACAGTAACTCTATAGTTAACTTTCTATAGTTAATAGTAGTCATTCTACTGGTATGAAATAGCATCTCATATAGATTGGATCCACTTTTCCCTAATGGCTAATGATGTTGAGCGTATCTTTTGTGTGTGCTTTTTGGACATTTGTATATTTTCTTTGGAGAAATTTCTGTGTAAGACTTGGTCCATTTTTAATTGGGCTGTTTGTGTGTTTTTTGTTGTTGTTGAGTTGAAGGATTTCTTTTTATATTCCTGATATTAATAGTAATAGGATATGTGGTTGCCAAATTCTTACATTCTGTAGTTTGACTTTTTATTTTTTATTTTCATATATTAATTCATGAAGAAGTCCTTTGATGTGCAAAATGTTTAAATTTTTATTAGGTACTTTAATCTATCTTTTTGTTCTTGTTCCTCATGCTGTTAGTGTAAAGTCTAAGAAATTATTACTTAAAATAAGGTTCTAATGATACTTCCTTCTTTTTTCTTCTAGGATTATTATAGTTTGGTTCTTATATTTAAGCCTTTGAACCATTTACTTTTCTTCTTTATATGGTGTGAAGTAGGAGTTCATCTTCATTCTTTTGCATAAGTATATCCAGTTTTCTTAGCTCCATTTGTTGAAGAAACAATTCTTTCCATATTGACTGGACTTGGCACTCTTGTCCAAAATCAATTGACCGCAGATATGAGGGTTTATTTCTGAACACTCAATTCGATTCCGTTGGTGCATGATTCATTTTTTTTAAATGGTGCAAGATAAGGATGAAAGTGGTTATTTTCATTCTCTTTTTTGTCTTCTTCCTTCCCTTCTTTCCCCTCCTCCTCTTCCTTCTCCTTTTTCTTCTTGTTTTATGGAATATCTGGTTGTTCCAATCACATTGTTTTAGGAGCATGTCGTTTCTCCACTGAACTTCTTTTGTACTCCTATCAAAATTAATTTACTATCTCTGTGTGTTACTTTGAGAACTCTGTATTCTATCTTATCAATCTATCTTTTTGCCAATAGCACACTCCCTTGATTATAGTATAAGTCTTGAACTGATGTAGTGTGAGTTCTCCAACTTTGTTCTTTTGTTGAATTGTTTTTAGAATTGATGTTCCTTTGGCTTTTGATATCCATTTTAGAATCAGCTTTCTACAAAAGATTTTTCTGTGAATTTAATGGAATTGCATGGAATGTGTGCATCAGTTTAGATTAGAGACGATAGTGAATCTGTCAATCCATATACATAGTTTACCTTCCTATTTATATGGATTTCTTTAAGTTTTTCATAAGGATTTTGCAGACTGTAGTGTACTGGCTAAGCATGTATTTTATTAGATTTATACCTAAATTTTTCATATTTTTGGAGGTATTGTAATGGTACTGCTTTTTAAATATTTAAATTTCTGTTTTTCATTGCTAATATATAGCAGTATATTGACACTGTATTTTGTACCATTGCTATATTCCTCCTATTATAGTAGGATTTTTTTAAGATTTGTTATTATTTTCCTTATAGGCATTTTATTTGCTAATAGACATGATCTTATTTCTTCTTTTGCAATCTATATGCCATTTATTTCTTTTTCTTATGAATTTATTGCACTGTGCATTACCTCTGGAAAAACAAATATGTGGAAATTCTTATTTTGACTTTACATTTAGTGTAAAGGATTCAGTCTTTTATCTTTAGGTGTGAAATTACTTGTAGATGTTTGTAGATGCACTTATTAGGTGAATGACACTGATTATATTCAGAAATTAAACCATTTTTTTTTCCTGAGATACCCTTTACTTCTTAGTATGTCTGTAATTCATTTTATATATTGGTAGATTCAATTTTCTTAAATTTTGTTAATAATTTTTAAAGTTAACATTCATAAAGGGTATTGGTCTCGGTTTTCCTTTCTTGTGACTACGCTGTCTGCTTTTGATATCAGGATAATGCTCACCTTATAGACTTATGATGTTTTCCCTCATCTTTCATTTTTTGAATTTCATATAAAATTGATATTTTTATTCTGTAAATGTTTGATGGATTTCCACAGTAATGTTCTCTGGGCCTGACGTTTTCTCTGTGAGAGACTTTTTAACTGAAAGTTCAATCTATTTAATAGTTATATGTCTATTCTAGTTACCTGTTTCTTTTTAAATGAGCTTTGGCAGTTTGCATATTTCAAAGTTTATCCCTTTCATTAGTTGACAGGATTATTAGCGTACCTTTGTTCACAATATTGCCTTAATTGCCTTTTAATGTCATAGGATCAGTAGCAATGTTCTCTTACATTTCTCAATTTAATAATTTTGGACCTTGCTCATATTTTATCTGATCAGGCTGGCTAGAGGATTATCACTTCTATTGATCTTAAAAACATACATTTTAGTAGCACCACAAACCTTAGTAAGTGTTAGCATGATATACTTAAAAGTTACAATCCTGGTGCAGCAAGTTAAGAGAGTGGTATATGGAAAAACTACCCATTGCATATTGAAGACTATATTTAATAGGAATATCTTAACAACACTACACTAATAAGTTGAGAGTGAGGATGATTATACAACTAAGTGAAAATAATGTAAGAAACTGACTTTTTATCTTGGGATAGAATATATATTGAGTGAAATTAGTAACCCACTACTTAATAAATCAGGCCCTTGACTTGAAGCTTGCTCTTGTGAAACTCAGGGCTGTAAATGGGAGGCTGAACCTTCTTATAATTATGCCTAAGAGGCACCTCCAGGGAACCTCTTGTGTTGCTCAGATGTTGCCTTTTCTCTCTCAGCCCAACTTGGCAAATAAATTCATTAACCACCCCAGAGGGACATGACTCCCAGGGGAATGAATCTCTCTGGCAAAGTGGGACATGACTCCCAGGAATGAGCATGACCCTGGCAGTGAGAGATTGAAAATGCCTACTTGACCAAAATGGGGAAAAAAGAAAGGTAACAAGCTGAGGTTACAGTGGCTGAGAGATCTCAAATAGAGTCAAGAGGTTTTCTTGGAGGTTTGTCTTATGTAAGCTCCAGCTAGACATCCCAAATGGCCGCAGTAGGCCATGCCCTTGCCAAGGGTAGCTCTCAAAATACCTGGGTGCCTATGGCAGATTTGCTCACTAAGTTCACTGGAGTGTTCCTATGCCAGACAGGTCCTAAAACCAGGAGGCAACAGCCTCTTTAAGAACAACAGTCAGATGCAGCCCCCTTCCCCATACTGTCAACAGTACTTTTCAATATGAACAAGTTAGGGTGATCATTGCCTAGACACCCCTGAAGATGGAGAAAGCAATTGAGAGGAAGGGGTAGCAACAAACAAGATAAGATTTAACAAAGGTCTATGAATACTGAAACTTTATATATATATATATATATATATATATATATATATATATATATATATATATATTTTAGATGCTGGGGGTTGGAATAGCTGGAAGGAGGTAAATGACATGGTGGAACTGTAACCTTAATGTTCTTTGAACTTTGCTCTAAAGCTACTCATTGAATTGTGCTTTGCAAGTTTTCACCTTTCTGTATATACCATATATTGCATTATAAGGAAATAATTGAAACTGTGAAACTGTAATAGGTATTTTGAAAATACCTGTATAACTGCTTGTTGAGCTGTACATCAAAAGTTCAACCTTTCTGTATGTATGTTATATATTACAATAATGAAAATAGCTGAAGTTGTGGAACTGTGACCCAAGACATTCTTTGAAATTTGCTCTCTACTTGTTGAATCGTTCTTTGAAAGTTGTCACTGTTATGTATATATGTTAGAGTTCACAGTATAAAAATGCATTAACAAATAAAAACATAGGTTTTATATTAATTGACTTTATACAATGTGTTTCTGTTTCATATTTTATTGCTTTCTGCTGTCATCTTTATTTTGGGTTTAACCTGCAGTTCTTCTTGCAGTTTCATATGATGAAAGCTTAAGTATGTGATTTGAAACCTCTTTTCTTTTCCTATAGAGGCACTAGGTGCCATAAATATCACTGGAAGCACTGAATTTTCATATGTTGAATTTCACTGTCTTCAAAATACTTTCTTTTATCCCTTTTTATTTCATATTCTTATAAAATTTTTGTATTTTTTAAGGTAACAACTTCATTGAGATATAATTCAAATTCCATATTATCTACCCATTTAATGTGTATTATCCAATGGTTTTTGTATATACATGGAGTTGTTCACTCATCCCCAAATCAAGAAGATGGAAAGAAACAATGCACTAGATAGATTTCCCTTCAGAGACAAAATGGTATGCATATGGAGTTAAAGAGAAACTCTGTCATTGGGAGGTAAAATCCCTAGGGGGAAGTGAAAACTTGAGGAAAATATTGAGTCCCTAAAGAACTAGACATAATATGGTCCTGGGTATAAATATAATCCCCTTATTTCCCTATTACATGTGGAATCTGTACCCTGGAGAAGAGACTGAGCAAGATTTTGCTTCTTTATAAAAAAACACATTATATCATTGGACCCCATTAAATCTTTTGGGCTTATCAAGTGGCAAATGTGACATTATTAAAGAAAACCCTTTTTTCTGTGCTGTTTGAGATAACTCAAAGTTAAAATGACATATTGTGATCTGTAGCTCAGAATGATTTCCATATTGGATATTATCTATGCATCCTCTTACAAACAAATCATTCTGAGAGCTTCAAATTGTTCTTCCAGGACAACAGGGGAGAATATTAGAGATCAGGAAGTACGGAGGTTCTCTGGTGTAAGGAGGGTGAGTTTCTAAATTTTATTCATATTATGTACACCTTATTTTGAGATGGTATTGCAAGGATTAATACAACCCACTTTCACCCTCATTTTATGTAGTCCCAACACTCAGGGGAAAATGGTGGAAGAGTCTGTTTGAAGTACACAAGAGAATTTTCAGAAAAATTAGGTGCCTGAGGGTTTCTTTATCTCAGAGAGTATGTTCCCTCTCCATAGGCGGAACTTCCACTGTTGTAGATTTAGGGCTTTTACTCTGTTACTGGAGGTAGGTATTAATCCTCACCTAGAATCTTTTTCCTAGTTTGGATCCTTTAAACATTGTTCATGGTTTCCATTCCAAGAGAGTCCAATCTGCCTTAGGGGCCAATTGCAGATTGCTAGGGCCTCTGCTTCTCATTTTACTAGTCAAGGGAGGCCTTAGGTAAATAAAGATTTGATGAGATGGAAGAAAAAGATTCTATATTGGTCCATCTTTTTTTTCTCTTTACCCTTTTTTTTCCCAGCAGTTATATTTTCATGTGGCCGCTCTGGACTTCACTCATTAGGCTAAGTTGTAGATGATTTTTATTATATTTAGCTTTAAGGACTAAAATACTGGAAAATCCGTGCTACTTGGCATTAGGGGTCTGTGTTTGGAAAGTCTCAGAGATTCCCACTGGAGAAGATAATGAGGAAGGTAGGGGTTGCCGCTAATGAAATCCCTTTTCCTTATCCCACAGATATCCCAGACAGTAATGGCTCCTGGAAATGGCTCTTTGGTGACTGAATTCGTACTGGTCGGGTTAACAGATCACCCAGCCCTCCAACTCCCCCTGTTCTTCCTCTTTCTAGCAATGTATACATTCACTGTGCTGGGAAACTTCGGCTTGGTGACTCTAATTGGACTGAATTCCCACCTTCACACCCCCATGTACTTTTTCCTCTTTAACTTGTCCTTCATAGACCTCTGTTATTCTTCAGTTTTTTCCCCCAAAATGCTGCTCAACTTTTTATCAAAGAAGAATATTATTTCTTACCAGGGTTGCTTGACACAGTTCTTCTTCTTCTGATTTTTTGCCATCTCTGAGTGTTATGTGCTGATATCAATGGCCTGTGATCGCTATGTGGCCATCTGTAATCCACTCTTGTATAACATTGCCATGTCGCCTAAAGTGTGCTTCAAGCTTATGTTTGGTTCATACTTGATGGCATTTTCTACTGCTATGGCTGACACTGGATGCCTGCTGAGACTGACCTTCTGTGATGCCAACACCATCAACCATTATTTCTGTGACATCCTCCCTGTGCTCCAGCTCTCCTGCACAAGCACCTATGTCAGTGAGCTGGTGTTGTTTATTGTAGCGAGCATCAATATCTTTGTGCCCAGTCTCACCATCTTCATGTCTTATGGTTTCATTCTCTGCAGCATCCTGCACATCAGTTCCACTGAAAGCAGGTCCAAAGCCTTCAGCACCTGCAGTTCCCACATAATTTCTGTTTCTCTATTCTTTGGATCAGGTTCATTTATGTATCTCCAACCATCTTCTGAATTGTCTATGGATGAGGGAAAAATTTCCTCTGTCTTTTACACTAATGTTGTTCCCATGATGAACCCCTTAATCTACAGCTTGAGGAATAAAGATGTAATACTTGCCATGAGAAAAACCCTGAGTAGGAGAAAGTTTCACTAATAAATAGGTTCTTATGTACATATAGTTTCAGGAAAATTGGGTTCTAAGTTACAATAATTCAGAGCAATCACAGTATATTTTGTGGTAGCTTTCTTATCCTATTGCTTTCTTATTGTGAAGGAAGCTGTAGCCTTCTCTTAATAATTTATTTCCACCCTTGCTAGGTAGGTCTTTTCCTCAACATTTGCACAATGTTTTTCTCTTTTTCACCTTTTTTTTTTTTGCTTTTTGAGAATAACATTAAGAAAAGAATTTATTGTTGCTGTTTTTTATTATCAGTTTGAGCTTTCTTTTTTTTTCTCCTGAAATCAGATGATTGGTTCTACAGCAATTGAATAAGGTAAAACCAAGGAGACATTTTGTCATTGGAAGGGGAACACCCTTCTTTGCCATTTGTAATTTGCCATTGGAAGAATGAGTCAAACAACACATCTGCTCTTCTGTCTTTCCATCCTTAAGCTAAGTAGGTTTATATCACCTTCAATTGCCAGTGTTTCATAGAGATAGAAAGTTCTGTAAAAACTATCAAGAATAAAACCCTTTGTAGATGTAGTACTTAATGCACTATACTTCTTTTCAGTGAGGGGTTTTTTTTCTTTATTACACCCAAACAAATATATAATATATTGTTAATATAAGATTATTGCTTGTAGAGGGAAGTGAAATCCAGAGAGGTTACGGATTCCTCTAAAGTCACACAGCTTCTCATTAAAAAAAGCCTAGAGTAAATTCTAGGATTTAATTTTCTTGCTCTTGCTAGTAAACGCTGCTTCTTTTTTATTTTATTCTTTTTATTTCATTAGACATGCAATATGAGAAAACATTTCTACTTTGAGATTGACTATGCTTTGTTCCAAGAGGACACATGATTTTCTTTCAGGGGTTTTGCTGTTTGTGTTTATGAAAACAGTCTGAGGTTCCTTTTGTGGGAATGAGGAGGTTTTTAGGGTTAGTTGATTTGCTCAAATACAAAACTGACTTATTCTGCAAAATAAAATAAAATGTTGGCTTGTGCTGTATTTCAGAGAATATGCGTATGGGAGAGAAAGATAACAGCGTTATGTCAATATTCCAGGACCCAAAGAGATGCATAGTCAATAATAAGAGACACACAGTCAATAATAAGGCTAATAACTTAGGTGTGAATGGTCAATGAGGATTTAGAAACTGTATTTCACCTGGAATTGTGTCTGGTGCTGTAGCATGCTGTAATTATGCTCCACTGTCCATAAAGCTGTGAGAAAACTTGTACTTCACAATGACTGTTGTTGTGTTTTGGAAATGATGGTTGGAGCTCACATGTTTTCTCTGGGGAGGAGAATGTTTTTCGTTTTTTGATGTTAAGGAAAGGTTAAAGCAATAGGGCTGCTGGATCCAGGAAAACTAAATCACACCTTTATTTGTTGTCTTCTGTATGTTACCCAGTATGGGTTTTAAGATCTACTGGGAGAGAATTCATAATTTGAAAGTAACATTTTTTATATTAAATTGTGACAATGTCTTTTCTAGAATAAGATTTTGGTTTTTCTTTTGAGAATAGTGGCAAAAGAGCACTCTGGCTTGTGGAGATTGGGTCCTGCCCCCTTTTAGGACATATTCCAGGCTTAGTCCACGTTCCTGTGATTGTGAACCTGTTAGTAAATGGAACTTCTGAATATCTTATTATTAGTTAGGATATGAGCTCATTTGTGAGTAGAATATTTGAAGATCCTATTTAGATGAGGCCTAATTGAATCAGATGAGCCTTAATCCAAGGGCTGAAATCCTTAAAGCAGAGGGAAGTTGATGGGGTCAGTCAGGAGAAGCCAGAAGTCTATAGAAGATTGAAACCAGAATAATTCAGAAAATAAGGCAGCATGGTGGAAAATAAGTGTGACAGAGGCGAGACACAAGCTATGAAACTCCAAATTGCCAGTAAGATACCACCAGAATGCTACAGACCTCGGGAGAAATTATGGCCTTGTTGAGACCTTGATTTTGGACTTGTTGCACCAAAACCAAGCTGCAATAAATTCTGGTTGGATAAGACAGCCTACTGTGTGCTATTTATCATAGTTGCCCTGATAAACCAAGATATGGTGTCTCAAGGGACAATTGAAATGTTTTCTAAGGTAACTGTAATATTTACTCTTTTACCATTTTTCTAATGTCCACTCAATGTTTAGTCATTGTGAATTTTATCCTTGCTAATTGGCTTGTTTGTGTTCTAGATGTTTAGCATTGCTGAATCCTTCTCTTTCAGTTTTAAATGACCACTATTATGAACCTGCTTGATTTTCACTTGGGTTCTATTTATATGAAAGTTCACCTGGGCTGGAGTTTTCCTTTTTCTTTTTTCCTTTTCTTTGCAGTTCCTTTTGATGAAAGTAATTACCTTTTTAAAAAAGTTTCTCTAAATATATAAGTAAATACCTGTGCTATTTGGGATCCTCTGTAGACACTGAGGTCTATTCCTAAACTGGACAAATAAAGAGAGTTCCCTCTCACCTGGGGTAAAGTGAACACTACAGCCACTCACTGAACTCATGAGTATGTATCATCAAATAGTATAGAAACATTCTCATTCTTATCAACATTATTACTGGTATTGGAAGCAGGATTTGATGAAATGCCTTCATGATGCACTGTGCATGCAGCTTGAATTAGAATCAAATCCCTGATTCTTATCTTTTTGTTAGGTTTTTCCTACCACCCTCTTTTTGTTATTCTGACTATGCTTGTTCCATTTGGGAACAGCCAAAATATACTATATGCTCCCTGCTGCTGAGATCTTCCAACATCCCAGTGCATTCAGTTTAAAGGGGACCCTGTTACTCCACATTTTATTCCCATACAGCATTAGCAAGTGATGATTAGAGGAGTAAAAAGAGTTATCGTAGGAGAAATAACATATACCTCACATTATAATAAGGGCAGAGGAAGGTTTACATCATAGAATTACATTCAGTACTATATAAAATGATGTCAAATATATTGCAAAAGAACATAATTGTTCTTCCTTCGAATTTTGTTATTTGTCACTTAAAGAAAAATACTGACTCCACACTTAAAACATGTCAGCTCTTTCTATTTAACTTACAAATTTAACACAATCCCAGTTAAAATACCACAAAGATTTTTTATGGATCTAGACAATTTTTCAAACTTATTGAAATGTATGTACACTTCAATTTGCTGAAGTATACTTTGAAGTACATTTAGCAGAATATATTAAAAATGTACAATTTCATTAGCTTTGACATCTGTGTACACTTGTGAAACCATCACCACACTCAGGATAACAAAAGTAGTTTTTCTTGCCCATTTGTAATCCATTGCTCCCTTGACCTCTGTGTCTAGGCAACAACTGATGTGTTCCTTGTCCAAGGTAGATAGTTTGCATTTTCTATAATTTTATAAAAATGGAATCAGCCAGTATGTTTTCTGTTTTGCATAGATTTTCTTCACTCATAATCATGATTTAGAAATTCATTCATGCTGTGGCATGTACCCTGAATTCATTCCTTTTTGTTGCTAAGTCATATTCCATTGGATGGATATATCACAATATACATATTTATATCAGTTGATGGCCATTTGGACTGTTTTCAATTTTTTTTATTACAAATAACATTGCTATGAACATTCATATCAAGTCTTTGTGTAGACAAATATTTTCATTTCTTTTGGGCAGATAACAAGGAATGAAGTGATTGGGTTATTTGACAGTGTGTGCTTAACTTTTTAAGAAACTGCAAAACTGTTTTTACTGTCATTGCTCACTTTGAATTTTCAACAGCTGTGCATGAGAGTTTCAGTGGGTACATGACCCAGCTAACATTTATGTCATATGTTTTTGCTTTGTTTTCTTTTAATTTTAGCCATTCTGATGTTCTATAGTAGCATTTTGTGGTTTTCATTTGCTTTCCCTATTCACTAATGATGCTAAGCATCTTTTCATGTGCATATTGCTTATTTCTCTCTTATTTTTGAAGTGTCTTATCAAATCATTTTTCTTATTAGGTTTTTGAGTTATTATTTATTTGTATTTATATATTTATCCTAGATGCATTCTGTATTCTGGATGTGAGTACTTTATAAGATATGAGTATGGCAAATATTTTCTCCCATACTTTGGTATATTTTCTATATTCTTAATAGTGTCTTTCAAAGAAAAAAATATAGGCATGCAGTTCAATTTATAATTGTTTTCTTTTCTTCTTAATGCATGTGTGTGTGCCATTTAAGAACCCTTTGCCTACCTTAGGATTACGAAACTATTTTCCTAGGTTTTCTTCTAAAATTTTTATAGCTGTAGGTTTTATAATGAGGTCTATATTCCATTTTGAATAAATTTTTGTGCTGGCTCTGTTTACTTTTCACAGTCCTTAGGTAGTTGATTTTTCATTTTGTCCAGATTTTGTTTGTAATCACAAGGAGAGATAGACTGTAGTAAGCCTATATTGTTACAGCAGAGCTGCAACAAAGCTCTACAATTTAATACTAAGTTTATAGAGAAAAATAGACATGCAGGAATAGCTAGAGTATTGAGAATGAAAGGCTACCAGGGAACTAGATCTACCAAGGAGATTTAATAGAACAGCTAGAAAATAGAATCAAGTCCATTTAGAAATTTAGTATGTAATATAAATAGCTTCTATAATTTAAATAGTGCTAGCAGTCCAAAATAACCATTTGGAGAAAGAGAACACAGGACCTATACCCAAACCCTATGCAAGAATAAATCCCAACTCTAAATCTGAAATTGAAATCTTTCAGACACTAAAACAAAATATGGGTGCATTCCTCAATAATCTGAATATAGGGTAGCATTTTCTGACTGTTTTTCAAAATCCTGATGCATTAAAAAATGAATAAATTTTACTAAAAATTTTAAGAAATACATGGCAAATAACACAACTATAAAATGACTCTCTGCCTCTTCAGTGTTATTTCTGGTGTTCTGCCCCATCTGCCTGCTGGTAATATATTTTAAGAGTCTTCCAATAGCTGTGCAGGATTTATGGTTGCATTCAGAGAGAAGAGGCAGCACGTTTGCTCCATCTTAGATGGAACTGGAGCTACATATTTCATTTATACAGAATTCAAGAAAATTCAAGTAACATATATAGGCAAAAAGTTGTTCAGTCCTGGGGTCATAAGTGGATGCAGAGGCAGACTTCAGTAGGAATGGGGAAACTTTTTGGGATGAAGGACTTGTTCTTCATCTTCACTGTGGTCCGTATGTAGGTGCGTACATGTATTTGTTTGAACTCAGTAAACTGGTCAGTTAAAACAGGCGACATTTACTATATGTAAATTATACCATAATAAAGTTGATTTTAAAACCTGAGGAAAATATTTTTAAAATTGGCAAAAGCCCAAAACATGTAATGCACAATAAAGATGCAAAGTGACCTGTGCACATATGAATGCTGTTTGCATTCATAATAAGACAAATGCAAATTAAAATCACACTGACATTCCGTTCCTCAACTGTCAAAAAACTGCATCAGCCAATGTAAATGGCTTATTTTATTCAGAGGCCATTAAAGCAGAGGAGACAGAGTAAAACTCAACTCCATTGAAACAAAGGACTGCCAGCTTTTTAAGGGCTGGGAATGGGTGGGAGGAAAAGCACTGGATGATAGTAAGGCAGGTGGATCACTGGGAAGGGTGAGTGATTAGCTGAGATACACTTAGGATGACTTGGTTCCATGGAGATGGATGAGAGATTTTTGGAGGTTGCAGTGAGGACCACTTCTTCTGCCTGGAGGCTGTAAGACCTGGGGGAAAGCAAGAGAAAGATGAGGAAATGCTCAGCTAGAGCCTTTCAGGCACCTACATAACTGAGGTGAGAGGCAGAGTGGAAGGGGAGGGGAGGAGCATGTGGGGTTTACAACAGATATTTATAATAGTTAAGGTCTACTGATCCTTGTTCCTTTTGTTGTTGTTGCCCCCTGCAGTTCCAGGTATTTTTCTCTGCAGCCTCACAGCTGCAAGATTAGTTTCAAGGTTGTGAGAATTGGGTGCCAGAGGAGCAAGAACAAATTGGTCAAGAGAAGTAAAACACACTTGGTCACACCTATTAGACAGAAGATAAACAACAATAATAAACAGTGACAAGTAGTAAGTTAAGACTGTAGGTAAAGACACACTTACATACATATCTGGTAGGAATGCAAATTGTTTCAGCCCACATAGAGGGGACTTTGGCAGTATCCAACAAAATCTCATCTGTTTATCTTTCAATCCAACAGACCCACTTATTGGAATGACCTAAAAGTTACATCTCCAACAATATGAAAATACTTAAGCACGTAGTTTTCATATGACCATTGTGTGCGAGAGTAAATCATTAGAAGCAAATGAACACTCATATATGAGATTATGTGAATAAACTATGGTTCATCCCCCAAAGAGAATTTTGCCTTTTGGAGTCATTTTAATTACTTATATATATCTAATAAAATAAACTAAAATAAACAGGGATAGGGAATACTCTAAACTGGAATATAAAAAGAAGCAAATTCACTGTACTTCAAATTAAATACCATAACCACTGTGAGGATGCAAATAGCTTTGAATTGTAATTCTAAACCCAGTATTTTGACTTTTACACTCAGACCAAACAAAAAACAAAAAAATCTTGTAACCAAATAATGAACAGTTTTAGTCAGTTTCTTGTTTTCAGTATTATATGCTAACAAATGTCTCAAATTAATGATCTTAGCTTCTACCTGAAGAAACTAGAGAAGTAAGAGCGAACAGAAGGAAAGAAGCAGAAGACAAGAAATAAAGATCACACAGAAGTCAATAAAAAGGAAATTTTAAAACCAACAAAAAATCAATAAATCAAAGACTTCATTCTTTGAGAAGGTCAATAAAACTGATACATTTTTTGTCTGACTGATCAGGTAAAAAGAGAGAGGACACAAATGTCTAATATCAAGAGTAAGTAAAATGACAACTCTACAAATCTAAAGCCATTAAAATGATTACAAGCAAATTATTATGCCAAAATGGATAATCCAAATTGTACCCTACCTTTTAAAGATATTGATTAAGAAAATTATCCTACAAAGAAAATTCCAGGACTCCCTGGATGGTTTTATGGTAAATTCTACAAAATATTTGAGAAATATACCAACTCTACAAAAACATTTTCAAAAAATTGATGAAGGGGTAATAATTTTTAGCTCATTGTGCAAGGCCAAAATTACCCTGGTACCAAAACCTGACAAAACAAAAGATACAAACACATCTCTTGAATAGATGCAAAATCTGGAACAAGATCAAATCCAAAAATATGCTAAAAAGGTAATATAACTGACCAAAATGAGTTTATTCCATAAATTCACGATTGTTTCAACATTTGAAAATCAATCAGTGTAATTAATAATTTAAAACTGTGTGTGTGCCAAACTCCAACCCAGCAGTCTGGACTCCTGAAGACAATTATATAATAATGTAGATTACAAGGGGTGACAGTGTGATTGTGAAGACCTTGTGGATCACACCCCCTTTATCTAGTGTATGGATGAGTGGAGGAATGGGGATAAAAACTAAAGGACAAATGGGGTGGGATGGGGGGATGATTTGGGTGTTCTTTTTTCACTTTTATTTTTTATTCTTGTTCTGGTTCTTTCTGATGTAAGGAAAATGTTCAGAGATAGACTGTGGTGATGAATGCATAACTATGTTATCATACTGTGGACAGTGGATTGTATATCATGGATGATTGTATGGTGTGTGAATGTATTTCAATAAAACTGAATTTAATAAAAAAAAAACTGTGTGTGTGTGTTTGTTTGTGTGTGTGTGTGTGTGTGTATAATATATACAGTCCCTTTTCAAAGACTTGCACACAAATTCTCATAGCAACTTGGTTGACTATAGCCCCAATCTGGAAATAGCACCAACATCCATCAACAGGTAGATGGATAAACATTTTGTGGTATATTGCACAGTGGAATACTACTTTGACAATAAAAATGAATGAACTATTGATACACACAAAAACATGAATGAATCTCAAAATAATTATGCTCAGTGAAATATAAACATGCAAAGGACTACTCATTGTATGATTAAATTTGTACAACATTCTCAAAAATATAAGTTAATCTACAGTGACAGAAATCAGATCAGTGGTTGCCTGGGAGATGGAGAACATGAAAGTGTTGGGAGAGGGAACTACCAAGAGGCATGAAGAAACATTTAGGGGGGGGGATGGATATATTTACTATGTTGATTGTGGTGATGAATTCATAGTGTATTCATTGGTCAACTCTCATCAAATTGTACACTTGCAGTTTGTTGTGTGTCACTTATGCCTCAATAAAGATGTTAAAAATACAGCGAGAATGAATAGCAAGAAAGGAAAAAGAATGGAGGGATGAGGGAAGGAAGGAAGGAAAGAAGGAAAAAACAAAGAGAGGGGAGAAAGGAAAGAGGGAAGAAGAAAGAAAGAAGAAGGAAGGAAAAAAATGAGAAAGAGAAAGAAGAAAGAGAAAGAACAAGAAAGAAAGGAAGAAGAGAAAGAAAGGGAGAAGAAACATAAGAGCTGTGCTAGATCACTTCTTACTATCAAACTGAGTTTTCACCATCACCCTTGTTTTTACAGATTATTGAGGGTTCTGTGGGATCAGTTGGAGGAGATGTTACCCTGTAAGTCTCTCCAAAGGAAGTAAAGTGCCTTTTGAAACGGATTGCCCTTTTTGATAGTGCAGGCTGGGAGAGCAACAGCTAGAAACTTAAACCTTGAGGGAGTGAGATTTTTTAGTATGATTATTAAATGTCACTCCTGGAAGAAATCAGTCTTTAGACATGAAGGCCATTTCCTCAAGGTCTTATTTCCTACATGATGTTTGTAAGGGAAATCTGCTATTCCACAACATACATTTTTCCAAGGTTTGAAACTTTCATACTTTTTTTCCTCACATAGGAGAACACAGTTTTTGTCACTTTTGTATGAATCTAATTTCTTTAAGAATATGGAAATGCATGGGTGCGTATGTTTGAGTGTTTGTGTGTATTATGTGTAGTTGATTTGCATAGACCAAGGACTACAGATAACTCTGCAATTTACTTTAGGCTAATATAAATATTTTCTTATATAACATGTTTTAAATACATTATACGTTTCTTCATCTCGTTTGTGTTATGGTGATGCACAATGGAAAATAACTGTTCCATAATTTTGTTATTAAGTAGTTGAAACTTTCTTTTAAAATAAGATTATTATAATGTTCAGTCTTTTGAGTTTAGTTATGGTCCCCTTTGGTTGTTACTTACACATATTATAAACATTAGCATAAATATCTCTTTCTTACAAATCATTAATCTAGTTATGATTATACGTTAGGTGATGTGGCAAAGGCAGTGCTAAGAGGGAAATTTATTGCCCTAAATGCCTATATTAAAAGGAAGAAAGAGAAAAAATCAAGGAATTAACTGTTCAAATGGAGGAACTAGAAAAAGAACAGCATACTAACAGCAAGGCAAACAGAAAGAAAGAAATAACAAACATTAGAGCAGAAATAAATGAAATTTTGAACATTAAAACAATGCAGAATGGATCCCCTAGCATATGTTGTCACAAACATTGGGACTGGCGGTTTGGTGTGCTGGGCCCTCGAGCATGGGACTTGCCCTTATGAAGCTCATTGCCACAAAGGAGAGTCTAGACTTGTATGTGATGGTGCCTAAGAGTCTCCCCCTGAGTGCCTCTTTGTTGCTCAGATGTGGCCCTCTCTCTCTCTGGCTGAGCCATCTCGACAGGTGATCTCGCTGCCCTCCTGCCTACGTGGGACCCGACTCCCAGGGGTGTGGATCTCCCTGGCGACGCAGAGTATGACTCCCGGGGATGAATGTGGACCCGGCATCGTGGGACTGAGAGTATCTTCTTGACCAAAAGGGGGATGCAAAATGAGACGAAATAGTTTCAGTGGCTGAGAGATTCCAAATGGAGTCGAGAGGTCACTCTGGTGGACATTCTTATGCACTATATAGATAACACCTCTTAGGCTTTGGTGTGTTGGAAGAGCTGGAAGTGAATGCCTGAAGCTGCCAAACTCCAGCCCGGCAGTCTGGACTCCTGAAGACAATTATATGGTAATGTAGATTACAAGGGGTGACAGTGTGATTGTGGAGACCTTGTGGATCACACCCCCTTTATGTAGTGTATGGATGAGTGGAGGAATGGGGATAAAAACAAAAGGACAAATGGGGTGGGATGGGGGGATGATTTGGGTGTTTTTTTTCACTTTTATTTTTTATTCTTGTTCTGGTTCTTTCTGATGTAAGGAAAGTGTTCGGAGACAGATTGTGGTGATGAACAAATAGCTATGTTGTCGTACTGTGGACAGTGGATTGTATATCATGGATGATTGTATGGTGTGTGAAAGTATTTCAATAAAACTGAATTTAATTAAAAAAGAAAGAAATTAACAAAAACAAAACAAAACAAAACAATGCAGAATGGTGAGAGACTGAAAGCCTTCCCTCTAAGATCAGGAACAAGACAAGGATGCCCGCTGTCACCACTGTTATTCAACATTGTGCTGGAAGTGCTAGCCAGGGCAATCCAGCAAGACAAAGAAATAAAAGGCATCCAAATTGGAAAAGAAGAAGTAAAACTGTCATTGTTTGCAGACGTATGATCTTATATGTAGAAAACACTGAGAAATTGACGATACAGCTACTAGAGCTAATAAACAAATTTAGCAAAGTAGCGGGATACAAGATTAATGCACATAAGTCAGTAATGTTTCTATATACTAGAAATGAACAAACTGAAGAGACACTCAAGAAAAAGATACCATTTTCAATAGCAACTAAAAAAATCAAGTACCTAGGAATAAACTTAACCAAAGATGTAAAAGACCTTTACAAAGAAAACTACATAACTCTACTAAAAGAAATAGAAGGGGACCTTAAAAGATGGAAAAATATTCCATGTTCATGGATAGGAAGGCTAAATGTCATTAAGATGTCAATTCTACCCAAACTCATCAACAGATTCAATGCAATCCCAATCAACATTCCAACAACCTACTTTGCAGACTTGGAAAAGCTAGTTATCAAATTTATTTGGAAAGGGAAGATGCCTCGAATTGCTAAAGACACTCTAAAAAAGAAAAACGAAGTGGGAGGACTTACACTCCCTGACTTTGAAGCTTATTATAAAGCCACAGTTGTCAAAACAGCATGGTACTGGCACAAAGGTAGACATATAGATCAATGGAATCGAATTGAGAATTCAGAGATAGACCCTCAGATCTATGGCCGACTGATCTTTGATAAGGCCCCCAAAGTCACTGAACTGAGTCATAATGGTCTTTTCAACAAATGGGGCTGGGAGAGTTGGATATCCATATCCAAAAGAATGAAAGAGGACCCCTACCTCACCCCCTACACAAAAATTAACTCAAAATGGATGAAAGACCTCAATATAAAAGAAAGTACCATAAAACTCCTAGAAGATAATGTAGGAAAACATCTTCAAGACCTTGTATTAGGCAGCCACTTCCTAGACTTTACACCCAAAGCACAAGCAACAAAAGAAAAAATAGATAAATGGGAACTCCTCAAGCTTAGAAGTTTCTGCACCTCAAAGGAATTTCTCAAAAAGGTAAAGAGGCAGCCAACTCAATGGGAAAAAATTTTTGGAAACTATGTATCTGACAAAAGACTGATATCTTGCATATATAAAGAAATCCTACAGCTCAATGACAGTAGTACAGACAGCCCAATTATAAAATGGGCAAAAGATATGAAAAGACAGTTCTCTGAAGAGGAAATACAAATGGCCAAGAAACACATGAAAAAATGTTCAGCTTCACTAGGTATTAGAGAGATGCAAATTAAGACCACAATGAGATACCATCTAACACTGATTAGAATGGCTGCCATGAAACAAACAGGAAACTACAAATGCTGGAGGGGATGTGGAGAAATTGGAACTCTCATTCATTGTTGGTGGGACTGTATAAGGGTTCAGCCACTCTGGAAGTCAGTCTGGCAGTTCCTTAGAAAACTAGATATAGAGTTACCATTCGATCCAGCGATTGCACTGTCGGTATATAGCCGGAAGATCGGAAAGCAGTGACATGAACAGATATCTGCACACCAATGTTCATAGCAGCATTATTCACAATTGCCAAGAGATGGAAACAACCCAAATGTCCTTCAACAGATGAGTGGATAAAGAAAATGTGGCATATACACACGATGGAATACTACACAGCAGTAAGAAGGAACAATCTCGTGAAACATATGACAACATGGATGAACCTTGAAGACATAATGCTGAGCGAAATAAGCCAGGCACAAAAAGAGAAATATTATATGCTACCACTAATGTGAACTTTGAAAAATGTAAAACAAATGGTTTATAATGTAGAATGTAGGGGAACTAGCAATAGAGAGCAATTAAGGAAGGGGGAACAATAATCCAAGAAGAACAGATAAGCTATTTAATGTTCTGGGGATGCCCAGGAATGACTATGGTCTGTTAATTTCTGATGGATATAGTAGGAACAAGTTCACAGAAATGTTGCTATATTAGGTAACTTTCTTGGGGTAAAGTAGGAACATGTTGGAAGTTAAGCAGTTATCTTAGGTTAGTTGTCTTTTTCTTACTCCCTTGTTATGGTCTCTTTGAATTGTTCTTTTATTATATATTTTTTTTTTTTTCATGCAGTTGATTTAAAAAAGAAAAACAAGGAAAAAAATATGTAGCGCCCCCTTGAGGAGCCTGTGGAGAATGCAGGGGTATTCGCCTACCCCACCTCCATGGTTGCTAACATGACCACAGACATAGGGGACTGGTGGTTTGATGGGTTGAGCCCTCTACCATAGGTTTTACCCTTGGAAAGACGGTTGCTGCAAACGAGAGGCTAGGCCTCCCTATAATTGTGCCTAAGAGCCTCCTCCTGAATGCCTCTTTGTTGCTCAGATGTGGCCCTCTCTCTCTAGCTAAGCCAACTTGAAAGGTGAAATCACTGCCCTCACCCCTACGTGGGATCAGACACCCAGGGGAGTGAATCTCCCTGGCAACGTGGAATATGACTCCCGGAGAGGAATGTAGACCTAGCATCGTGGGACGGAGAACATCTTGACCAAAAGGGGGATGTGAAAGGAAATGAAATAAGCTTCAGTGGCAGAGAGATTCCAAAACGAGCCGAGAGGTCACTCTGGTGGGCACTCTTACGCACACTTTACACAACCCTTTTTAGGTTCTAAAGAATTGGGGTAGCTGGTGGTGGATACCTGAAACTATCAAACTGCAACCCAGAACCCATGAATCTCGAAGACAATTGTATAAAAATGTAGCTTATGAGGGGTGACAGTGGGATTGGGAAAGCCATAAGAGCCACACTCCACTTTGTCTAGTTTATGGATGGATGAGTAGAAAAATAGGAGAAGGAAACAAACAGACAAAGGTACCCAGTGTTCTTTTTTACTTTAATTGCTGTTTTTCACTTTAATTATTATTCTTGTTATTTTTGTGTGTGTGCTAATGAAGGTGTCAGGGATTGATTTAGGTGATGAATGTACAACTATGTAATGGTACTGTGAACAATCGAATGTACCATTTGTTTTGTATGACTGCGTGGTATGTGAATATATCTCAATAAAATGAAGATTAAAAAAAACACAATGCAGAGACAAATTCTCAAATAAACTATCTCTGTGTTAACACTTTTTCATTGGAGGGTGGCTCTGGGACACTTATATATCAGTTGTAACGTGCCATTAGAAGCATGAGTCCAACAATCTGTCCCTATTCCTTCCTTCATGGACAGAAGTGTCTCCTTCAAATGCCAGTGTTCCACTGAGATAGATTTCTTAAAGACTTCATTTGTATCCTAATTTTCTACTACCTGGAGTTTTCTTATTTATCTTTGAACACCCAAATAAGTACATAATAGATGGTCAATATATGAGTATTGCTTGGAGTGGAAGCTGGAAACAAGGGTGTTAATAAAAAGCATGGACTTAGTCTCCCCAATTTAAGTATTTACTCTTTCTAGTGTACTTTGCTTCAACTTTATTTTATTACTTTTATTTCAATAAGGATGACAAATGGGACATCATTTCAAGTTTTTAAAAGTTGTGCTTTGAATTTCTCTTAAGGTGGTTGCTTTTTCATTTGTTTCTTTAGGGAAACACTTTGATAGTCTATTTTTATTGACAAAGATGAGGCTTGCTTTGCTTTTATAGTTGCAAGATGACTGGATTAAATGAAAAACTGCTTTTCTGTGAAATA
Organism: Choloepus didactylus; assembly: GCF_015220235.1. Lineage (NCBI taxonomy): Eukaryota > Metazoa > Chordata > Mammalia > Pilosa > Megalonychidae > Choloepus > Choloepus didactylus. The sequence continues at coordinate 142,425,516 of NC_051312.1, read as the reverse complement.
AAATGTGTAAAATAAATTTGAAAAAAAAAAAAAAAAAACAATGCAGAGAATCAAGAAAACCAGAAGTTGGTTCTTTGAGAAAATCAATAAAATCAGTGGACCCTTAGCTAGGCTAACAAAGAAAAAAGAAAGAACAGATTCAAATAAATAAAATCAGAGATAGGAAAGGGGAAATAATTACTGACTCTGCAGAAATAAGGGAGATAATGAGAGGATACTATGAGCAACTATATGCTAATAAACTAGATAACTTAGATGTAATGACAACTTCCTAGAAAAGCATGAACAAATCAACATTGATTCGAGAAGAAATGGACATCCTCAACAAACCAATCACAAGTAAAGAGATTGAATCAATCATCAAAAGCTCCCAAAGAAGAAAAGTCCAGGGCCAGTTGGCTTCACGTGTGAATTTTACTGAGCATTCAAGGAACAATTAGTACCAATCATGCTCCAACTCTTCAAAAAAATTGAAGAGAAGGAAAAGCTACCTAACTCATTCTATGAAGCCAACATGACTCTAATATCAAAGCCAAGGATACAACAAAAAAATGAAATTATAGACAACTCTTTATTGAATATAGATGCAGAAATTCTCTACAAAATATTTCTAAATCAAATCCAGCAGCATATCAAAAGAATTAGCAAGTGGGATTTATTCCAGGTATGCAAGGCTGGTTGAACACAAGAAAATCAATTAATGTATTATACCACATCAATAAATCAAAATGGAAAAACACATGATCATCTCACTCAATGCAGAAAAGGAATTTCACAAAATTCAACATCTTTTCTTGATGAAAGCATTCAAAAGGATAGGAGTAGAAGGAACCTTTCTTAATATGATAAAGGCAATATATGAAAAATCCATAGTTAACATTATACTCAATATAGAAATACTGAAAGATTTCCCTCTAAGATCAGGAACAAGACAAAGTTGTCTACTGTCACCATTGTTATTCAACATTGTGCTGGAAGTTCTAGCTACAGCAATTGGGCATGTAGAAAATATGAAAAAATCTACAGCAAAGCTATTAGAGCTAATAAATGAATAGAGCAAAGTGGCAGGGTACAAGATCAACATACAAAAATCAGTAGTGTTCCTATATACCAGTAATTAGCAACATGAAGAGGAAATCAAGAAAAACTCCATTTACAATAGCAACCAAAAGAATCAAGTATTTAGGAATAAACTTAACCAAGGTCATGAAAGACCTATACACAGAAAACTACAAGAAGTTGATAAAAGAAATCAAACAGGACCTAAAAAAATGGATGCACATACCATGTTCATGGATTGGAAGACTAAATACAGTTAAGATGTCAGTTCTACCTAAACTGATTTATAGATTCAATGCAATACCAATTAAAATACCAACAACTCACTTTGCAGAAATAGAAAAACCCATAACCAATTTATTTGGAAGGGCAAGGTACCTGGAAGAGACAAAAATATCTTAAGAGGAATGACTTTAAAGCATATTACAAACTACGGTGGTCAAAACAGCATGGTACTGTGATAAAGATAGATATTCTGACCAATGGAATTAAATTGAGTATTCAGAAATAGATCCTCTCAACTACAAACAACTGATTTTTCAAAAAAACAATTTTTTTTTACTTTTTTAGTATAACTATATATTGGAGTATTTATTGGAGTATTAAGTGAATGGCTAGATGAATTTTCACAAAGTGAAAAAGTACTGTTGTAATCAGCATCCAAATCAAGAAAGAGAACACTATCAGCACAAAAAAGCTCTCTTCATGTGCACTTCTAATTATTTTCCTCCCACCCCTGCCAAGAAGAACCAGTATCATGAATTTTTAACATAGATTGTGTTTGCCTGTTCTTGAGGTTTATATACGTGGAATCATACAGTGTATATCTGTTGTCTGGCTTCTTTGGCTGAACATTATGGTTGTAAGATGAAAATCCAAGTTGTATTTTGTTCATTTTCATTGCTGTTTAGTATTCCATTTAACTATTATGTCTATCCATTTGAATTTGGAGCCATTATGAATAGTGCTGACATGAACATTCTTGTCTTTTGGAGAATATAACACATTTCTCTTAGATCTAGGGGTGGAATTGCTGGATCATGTATATGCATATACTCAGCTTTCCTAGATACTTCCAAATAGTTTTCCAAAGATGCTATATTGCTTTTTAAAATTATCTCAAGTTGGAATTCCCTGGTTGGTCAATCAAGATTAGATAATCAGTTTTGATGCAAAGGCATGTGAACAGCAATGTTTACACCTGATATCCCCACCTGCTCAGCCTGTGGGCAGATAGCCAGCCATCCCCACATCCTAAGGCACCCTAGCCTAGTTTATTTCATCACCTCAACCCCAGTCAATGAAAAGGCAAGTAATTTTTATTTGTGCACATGATGTACTTCTGTTTTAGTTTCCTTGGCTGCCCAAGCAAATACCATGCAAAGGGGTTGGCTTGAACAATGGGCATTTATTGGCTCATCACCAAGGCAATGCTTTCTTCCTGAAGGCTAGCAGCATTCTCAGGCTGGCTGCTAGTGATCCTTGGTCCTGGGCTCATCTGTCACCTGGCAATGCACATAGTGGCCTCTCCTAGCTTCTCTCTTCTCTTCTGGGTTCTGTTGACTTCCAGCTCCTGGTTGCTCTCTCAGTGGCTTTCTATCTGTCTGAATGTTATTCTGCTTATACAAGGCTCCAGTAATAGGATTAATACCCATTCTGATTGAGTTGGGTCATACCTTAACTGAAATAAACTTATCCAAAGGTTCTACTTACAGTGAGTTCACACCTACAGGAAGAGGTTAAGTTTAAAAACATGTTTTTCTGGGGTGCACAGCTCCAAAAGACCATAACTTCTAACCAGCCATTATCCCCTTGAGAGCAAGAGCATTACAATATTTAAGTCTTTAGTATTTCTGCCCAACTCATCCACCCCACTTTCCACCTCCCTTGCAGAATACAACCTTAGACCTTTTATAACCTGACATTAGCACCTGACTCAGGGTATCTGCTTCAGCATTGGTATATCCTGTACCTTTCTGGCAGCTCATTACCTATTTCCTGCCATGAAAGGGCAACATGTTGATTATGTCCTTCTTCCCTCTTCCACAAGGAGAAAGAACAGTTATGGATACAGATGGTCTGCATTTGTTAAATGTGTTTAGGATAAGGGAGCATCCTTGTCTTTACATGGGCTGTAATTTCTGTTGACACTAATAGCCATTAGGTGTTATTTTAAAATTCAATTTTATTGAATATATTCACATACCATACAATCATCCAAAGTGTACAATCAATTGTTCACATTACCATCATATAGTTGTTCATTCATCACCCCAATCTAGTTTTTGAACATTTTCCTTGTACCAGAAAAAGTGAAAATAAGAATAAAAAAAGAATACCCAAATCATCCCCCCACCCTATTTTTCCTTTAGTTTTCTGTCCCCTTTTTTCTTCTCATCCATCCATAAACTGGATAAAGGGGAGTGTGATTCACAAGGCTTTCACAATCACATTGTCACCCCTTGTAAGCTACATTTTATATGTACGTCTTTAAGAGTCAAGGCTACTGGATTGCAGTTCGATAGTTTCAGGTATTTACTTCTATCTGTTCCAATACATTAAAACTTAAAAAGGGTTATCTATGTAGTGCATAAGAGTGCCCACCAGAGTGACCTCTTGACTCCATTTGGAACCTCTCAGCCACTGAAACTTTATTTCATTTTGCATCCTTTTGGTCAAGATGTTCTCAATCCCATGATGTTGGGTCCAGATTCATCCCCAGGAGTCATACCCCACGTTGTCAGGGAGATTTACACCCCTGGGAGTCAGGTTCCACATTGGGGGAGGGCAGTGATTTCACCCACCAAGTTGGCTTGGCTAGAGAGAAAGGGCCACATCAGAGCAATAAAGAGGTACTTGGTGGGGGGGGGGGAGACTCCTAGGCACAATTATGAGTAGGCCTAGCCTCTCTTTTGCAGCAACAAGCTTCAAAAGGGCAAGTCTTGTGTTAGAGGGTTCAGCACATGAAACCACCAGTCCTCAATGTTTGTGAGAACATCAGCAACCATCCAGAAGAGGATGCCCAACACCTCTGCATTTTCCCCCAGCAACTCAGGGGGGCCCTGCATATATTTTTTTTTCATTTTTTTATTACCTTTTATCAAAAAATTAAAAAAGTAAAACATTTCAAACAAAACCAAAACAAAGGAATAAGAGAAAACAAATAACCTAAACAAACTACATTTCTGCAAACTTGTTCCTACCATATCCCCCAGAAATTAACAAACCATAGTCATTCCTGAGCATTCCCAGAACATTATGTTTACCCATGATAACTTATCTGTTCCTATTAGATTATCATTCCCCCTTCACTATTTACTGTTGCTAGGTCCCCTACATTCTACAATATAAACCATTTATTTTACATTTTTTCAGTGTTCACATTAGTGGTAACATACATTTCTCTTTTTGTGCCTGATTTATTTTGCTTAGCATTATGTCTTCAAGATTCATCCATGTTGTCATATGTTTCATGAGATTGTTCCTTCTTACTGCTGCATAGTATTCCATCTTGTGTATATACCACATTTTATTTATCCACTCATCTGTTGAAGGACATTTGGGTTGTTTCCATCTCTTGGCAATTGTGAATATTGCTGCTATGAACATTGGGATGTAGATATCTGTTAGTGTCACTGCTTTCAGATCTTCTGGGTATATACGGAGAAGTGAAATTGCTGGATTGAAGGGTAACTCTTTATCTAGTTTTCTAAGGAACCACCAGACTGTCTTCCAGAGTGGCTGAACCATTATACAGTCCCACCAATAATAAGAGTTCCAATTTCTCCACATCCTCTTCAGCATCTGTAGTTTCCTGTTTGCTTAATGGCAGCCAGTCTAATTGGTGTGAGATGATATACCAGTGTGGTCTTAATTTGCATCTCCCTAAAAGCTAGTGAAGCTGAACATTTTTTCATGTCTTTTTTGGCCATTTGTATTTCCTCTTCAAAAGTTGGTGATACAAGGTACCTTTGGAGGAAGTGGTAGAAGTGATGAAGGTGATGACAAAATAAGATGAATGCTTGTAAGTCTATTTCAGAAGTAATTATATATGCAGATCTCCTCTACTACTCCATGTAGCCAAATGATGGGCTCCTTCTTCACTTCAGTAAAAGATGAGAGGTTAATTCATAAAAGAAAAGAAATTAAAAGGTTTCTGAATTATGAGTCATGCACATTTATGAGAGGTTTTTCCATACTAAAAAGAGGGCAATTCAGTAGAGGTTTTACCTAAGGAACACTGGCATGCTTAGCTTTCTTGTTCCACTCAGCTCAGCTAACAGAATGCTAAAATCCTTGCTTATATCCTCCAGAATAATTGGAAGATCCTTCTCTAGTTCATTAACCCACCCCATGATAAAAGACCTAATGGAATTACCACTAAGCTTCCCTTCTGAAATGGCACAGTGTCCAGTGAGGCTGAGTCCACTGCTGTCAAACTCTAAGCCCCCACATGGAGATGGTAGTCATCATGTAGAATTCCACTCTCAAATGTTAAGGCATGGTCAAGTAAGCTGGAAATCTAAAGACAATATCTAACATAAATGAAAAAAACTTAACAAAAACATATTGAAGTAAACAGATAATGTACGAGTAAGAAAATTCAAGAAAAAGTATCATTAGAGGACAAAATGTACTCCCAAACATTCAGAATGAAAGTAAAAATAAAATAAAAACAAAATCCTGGAAGACAAGGTGAATGTATTTCCTAGAGGGGAGATTAAAGAATGGAAAATAGAAAATAAAATAATGGTTTATTCTTAAAGAGAGTAATCTCAAAAAGTTTCTGAATTAACAGTCTGTAAGGATATGTGAGAGAGGGTTTCCCATACTCAAAACAGGGCAATTCAGTTGAAGTTTTGATACCTCTAGCTTTCTTCTTCTCAGCACAGCTAACAGGATTCTGAAAACAAGGTTAATATTCTCCAGGGATATCAGAAGGCTCTTTGCAGGGTCTCAAGCAATTCAATGATAACAGACCTAATGGCATTGCCACTAGGGTAGCCTACTAAACTGACCACAGAGGCTCACAGTTGTCAAGCACAAGCCCCTGGAGATGGTGGTCATCATGTAGAAACCTCTCCTAAATGTTAAGGCATGGGCAAGTAAGCTGAGATATTCAAAGAGAACATCTAACATAAAATAAACTTGCTGAACAAACAAAACAATTTGAAGAAAACAGACAATGCAAAGAGAAGACAACACAAGAACAGGTTTCATAAGAGGACAAAATGTACTCTTGAAGATTAAAAATGATGGTAAAAATGAAATCAATAAAGTCCTGGAAAACAAGGCCAAGACTATGTGCTGGAGAGGAGATTAAGTAATTTAAAATAGAACAAAAATTAAAGTACAGAAAGAAGAAATTCAAGAATCTGACATCTTAATAATGGAGGTGCAGAACGAGAATGGAGAGTAAAATTGGGAGGAAATCCTAATACAGGTAATTTAAAAAACAATTTCTAGAACTGAAGGATTTAAATTCTGGAATGTACCTAAGTAATTCTCCTCCAAAAGGATTAAAACAGGCACATATTCAACATTGTGTGAATACTCAGAACAATAGAAAAATATAAAATTTTAAAAGCTTTGAGAATGGGGGTAAAGTTGTCCTAAAAAGTATGAAGTTGTCCTTAAAAAAGTATGAAGAATCAGAAAGACATTGAGCTTCTCACTATTGGATCAATGCTTTAAAAACATTGAGGTGAAAGTGACTTACCAGGCGGTAGTCACGTAGTAGTCTATCCCCATGCAAATGTCCAATAAATACAAAGGTATAAGAAAGGCAGTTTCAGACACACGTGGTCAGTAAAATGTGCATTTCATGCAGTTTTCTCAAGAATTCTGCAATGAGTAAGAAGATTAAAAAAAAAAATGGAAGAAATGTGATCCAGACAATGGAAGACCCAGAACAAGAAAGAGAGAATCTCGAGAATGATTGTAAAGAAAGATCTCATGTTGTCAGATTTGCATCACAAACAGAGGACAATCTGTGAAGATTGTAGTGGATCAGGAATCTCCTGGAATGGTTTATTTGAAAAGGTGAAATTGAATGGTAATGACTGGATGTACTGAGAGAAGATTTACGAACAATGAGGAAGAAATTGGGAAAAGATCATAGAATATCTATGAATAATAAGTAAGTGAAACTATACAAGAAACAATTATATGAATAACAAGATGTCTTTATGGAAAAAAAAGCCAATCATAGCATATCACAGATTAGCTGTGAATAAAGTAGACTTAATATTGTAACATAGGAATATTCATCTAAACTAATTTATGATTAAAACTATATTGGTAGGAAGGTGAGGGGGGTTGCTGAAAGAGGTGTGTATGTGTGTGCACAGTAGGAGAGGGGAACTGCAAACAGCCAAATTCTCATTGTACATAGGAGTCCAACTTAGCAAATGATTAAAGTAATCCAAACCTAGGATGCTGTAAAAATGAGAGGAATGGGCAGACAGGATCTCAAGTAAATAGATTCTCCAAGACCTGGAAGCTGGAAGAGGATTGTTAGTGAGAAGAAGGAGCATAGGATAGCAAAGCTCCGATGTTTAAGGATAGGAGGCCTGAAAGGGGGTGTAAAAGAACTTAGAAAATGAGGACTATGGAATAATCAGAGCTGAGACTCCTGAGGAAATGCACAATTTAGGGTCAATTTGAGCTTGAGGCATTCGTAAGGCATCAACAGAATTGTCCAAGAGACAGGTAGGTCCAGGGTCTCTATAGAGATTAGCACTTTTCAAATGAGGGTGATTTTGACTCCCTGGGGATATATGACAATGTCTGTTCCTGAAAGTCTAGAATTTTTTTTTCTTTATTAGAGAAGTTATGGGTTTACAGAACAATCATGCATAAAATACTGGGTTTCCATTTACCACCCTATTATTGCCTTGACTTGGTTTAGAACATTTGTTATAATTGATATAGCACATTTTTATAATTGTACTATTAACTATATTCCATGATGTATCTTGGGGCAGAATTTTTTTATTGTCACAATGGGGTGGGGGTGTAGAACTGATATCTAATGTGTACAGGGATACTGTGTGTCTATAATACACGTGGCACCTCCCTGCCTTAACATAGAATTGTCAAATAGTGCCAGATTTCAATAGTGCCAAGCTTTAGAAATGTTTATATTATGAATATGGAAGAGGAAAAGGGAAGGGGTTCTAACATTTTTCAGGCTTTTTTGTGTGCCAGACCAATGTTGGTACTTAATGAGAATTAATTCATTTAATCACCACAACAGTCCTATGAGATAACTCTTTGGTTAGCCCTATTTTATAGATGATAATAAGAGATTCCAAGATTTTAAATTGCTTCTCTAAAATCTCACAGTTAAGAAGTGAAGAAGTCTGGATTTACATTCAATCTGAATGGAGCACTAACTAACCAAATTCATTGCTTACAAGTTCTGCCTTCCATCCTACATCAGAACACGATTCTGCCATGTTCTCTGCCACTCTATAACAAGGATCACCTCTCCTCCAGTTTCCAATCACACATTCATCCTTTCTTTCTACGGCCTCACCAGGAGTACCTTTACCATTCATATTTCTAACATTCCATTTATGGTATGTATATTCTTCAAATGATAGAAACTTTCTCTACCTCTCTCCTCACTTCTTTCCTAGCCCTCACCAGAATTGCCTTTAAGGTTCATGTCCTGACAGTATCTTCAAGACAATCTAGACATTTTCTTTCAAGTGACTCAAATTCTTCCATCATCTACCTATTACCAAATTTCGAATCTAGTCCATATTTTTAGTTATTCATCACAGCAGCACCTGACAAAACTTCTCCCTTTTATTCTCTTCTAAATGTCTTAATGCTTTATGCTTTATATTTAGATCTGTGATTCAGTTTTGTTAATGGTGTTAGGTATGGATGGGTCTCCGTTCCTCCTCCTCCTCCTTTTTCTTCTTTATCTTTTTCTTCCTCCTCCCCCCTTTTCTTTTTCCTTCTTTCTTTTCCTCTTCTATTTTCTTTCTTCTTTCTTCTTATTCTTGCCTAAATATCTAATTGTTCCGATCTCCTGTTTGAAAAGCTTGTTTATTCTCCATATTTCAAAATCAATGAGCATATATGTGTGGGTTCATTTGTGGACTCAATGTTCAGTCCTATTCATCTGTCTATGCATTTGTCACTACCGTACGGTCTTGATTTTTGCAAAATTAATGTATTGTGAGTCTTGAAATCAGGCAATGTGAGTTCTCCATCTTTGCTTTATTGCAAAATAGTTTTGGCTATTCTTGTTCTCTTGGGCATTCATTTAAATTTGAGATCAGATTTCTATAAAACATCATCTTGGAATTTAATGTAAAGCATGGAATGTGAATCAGTTAAGGAGCATGAGCATATAGTGACTCTTCCAATTCATAAACATAATTTATTTTTCCGTCTATGTGTCTTCTTTAGTGATTTCATTAGCATTTTATACTCTGTGATGTACAGATCATGCACATATTTTATTAATTTATACCTGAATATTTCATGTTTTTAGTGCTGTTGTAAATATTACTGCTTTTTTTAAATAGCAGACAACAGCTTGTTGAGATTTAATTCATATACCTTAAATTCATTCATTTAAAGCTTATAGTTCAGTGGTTTTTACTTTATTCACAGGGTTGTGCAACAATTCCCACAACCAATTTCAGAATATTTTCATCAACTAAAAAGGAAACCCCATACATATTCTGATAGCCATCACTTCCCAATGCTTTCATTCATTCAGCCCTAGGCAAACAAAATAAGTTTCTATGTATTTGTCTATTTGGCAATTTCATATGAATGGTATAATACAATATGTGCTCTATTGTGAGTGTATTTTTTCCCAAAGTAACATTTTCAAGGTCCATCCATGTTCTTGCATGTGTCAGCAGTTCGTTCCATTTTATTGCTGAATGATACTGCATTATATGGATATGACACATATCATTTACCCATCAGTTGATGTATTATTGGAGATTTTATGAATAAATATGCTATGAGCATTCTTGTGCAAGTTTTCATGGATGCTTGGTTTCAATGTTCTTGGGTATATGTCTGTGGAATTGCTGTGTCATATGGAAATTCTATATCTACCATTTTGAGGAATTGCCAGACTATATTCCAAAGTGACTGCACTATTTGGCATCCCCTCCAAGATTGTGTGAGAGCTCCAATTTGACTGGATCCTGACCAACATTTGTTATGATGTTTTTTATTGTTGTTACTACAATCATCCTAGTGGATTTGAGGTTTCATCTCATTGTATTTTAGATTTCCATTTCTCTGGTCACTAATGATGTTGAGCATATTTTCACATTTATTGACCATATGTATATCTTCTCTGGAGAAATATCTAGTCAGATATATTACCCATTTTTAGATTGGGTAATTTTATTATTGAGCTTAAGACTTCTTTGTAGTTCTGTATACTAGGCCTTTGTCAGATATGTGATTTGCAAATATCTTCTTCCATTATGCACTTTGCTATTTCACCCTCCCTTGGTACTTTTGAAGAATAACAACTTTTTCAAACTTATCTATTTTTTCCTTTGTTGGCTGTGCTTATCATGTCATATATAAGAAAGCATTGTGTAACCTGTTTTTGAAAATCACTTTTCTTCAAATAGCTTTATAGTTTTAGTTCTTATGCATTTAGGTCTATGATTTGTTTTGTGTTAATTTTTTATTGAATGACATAGGCATCTACATTCACTCCTTTGTCCCAACAACATAGTTGAAGAGACTATTCCTTGATCATTGTATTGCCTGGCATCCTTGTTAAAAATCAGTTGACCATAAATATGCAAGTTTATATTTGTACTCTAAACTGTATTCCATCGATATATGTGTAGTATATATAAAGAGGGAAAATATATAGATATTGACATAGATATGCTTACCTACTCATACACAAGCTCTTCTAATACATTTAAATGCAGGAAATTTGTCTTATCTGTAGTTCTCTGGTTTTCATTAACTTTCACGTATCAATTATATGAGCTGTACACTATGCTTGCTGCATTTCTTTTGGGCTTTTCATCCCACTGTTTAATAGTTTAAAATGATGATGGGGATGACTGTAGATTGCTTTTAATCTACTGCTTTCATTTCTAAACACACAGAACAAGAAGAGTAAAAGTTGTGAGGAAAGAGGATAAGCTTCTTGCTTCTTCTCTCTTCAAATTTCACTCAATCGTAACATATCTCTAGAGAATTCAAATTCTCCTAGAGACAGAAGGGGAAAGTGAAAAGGGAATGCAAAAGCATTACAGAGTTTTTCTCCCAACATATTACAATGTATAATATTTCTTCAATTTTAAAATAGCACTAATAATTTTTAAACATATCCAATCATAGCATGTGATATATATATGTTATTTTTCATGACCTCAAACTTATTTTTAAATATTTTTCTTGTGACCCTTTATATAGCATTCCCTGCATCATTTTTATTTTATTTAGTTCAAATATTATTTGTAGTCCTCATAAGAGGCAGCTGAAACATTACTCTGTAAATGATAGGATGTATATTTTGATGAGATAGCAACCTACATAGACCATGTAATCATATTCCTTTATTTATAGGGAAACTATGTGCTGATCTATATTTCATAATGTAGTTATTCTGATGAAGAAGGAAGTTCTTATTTTTAACACAATTGCCAATTTTAAGAAAGCCCTTCCCTGGGGACCCAGAGTTCCCCCTCTGTTAATGGCATGGTTTATGTCCTAGACCATGGAGGTAATTTATCTAGCAATCTCTCCAAGGTAAAATTTAAAAAATTTTTTTTCTACAATAAGTACATGTTTTACACAATAGTGTAAACTCTATCTTTCTGTACTTCTCTTGAATTATTACATATACAGCCAGATTGTGGGGTTTATTGTTCATATTTCTGAGTCCAGCTCTCCAGAAATGTCATTGTTCTTTACCATTACATACGGCATTTTCATACTTTTGAGCTATTCATAAATTTCAACCTGTAGCAAGTTTGAGCAAAGGAAAGATATGTTCTCAAACAAGGCTAACTCGGTTTTGGACAGGGGGTGGAAATGTAAAAGAACTTGTCAGATAAATGATAGGTTGACAGATCCCCTTTCTGTTTCTCCAACTTTTGTTCTATAAGAGAAACACAGTCAGGCTGGACATATCTTAATACATCCCAGCCCTTAAATGAAGCTTTATTGTTGTCATTTAGAATCTCATGCAGATGGAGACTCAGGATTTGTGTAAGGATTCCCATGAAGAGAGCCTAGAGTTTCTTTTTTAAAAACTGAAGCAGTTATGGAGATACCAGGGGATTTAAAAATTCAGTTCATATCATTAATTTCTCTTAACTTTAGATCTTATCCAATAAGCTGCATCATGAATTTTCCTTTTCTTACTGAATTTAGTGCATCTGGCAGTTCCAACCACAAATATGATATATTGAGAAGATCCTAAGTAAGAGATAGAAGCAAAAAAGCTTCCCCCCAAAAAGAAAACTAAAATCGAAGTTCCAGAATATTTCATCTTTACTCCTATGCTTCAGAAATTCACTGCCAAATGATCTGTTCCATCTCTTTAAGTTCAAGGATCTCCCTTCCCCCATAAAAGTAGTCACCATAATTGTGGTAGCAAAAATCATTCCTTTGTGTTAGTAGACATTTCTTATTTTGAGCATTTTGAAAGGATTAACAGTTTGATGCTTTTTTACTAATATGGCAACCTTCCCTATATAAGTATTATATGATTCCCTCCCTTCCTATATAAAAATAGTGTGTGTGTATGTGTGTGTATAAATATATACATGTTGTGCTGGTTTGGATGTATTATGTCCCACCAAAAGCCATATTCTTTGATGCAATCTTGTGGGGCAGATGTATTAGTGTTGATTAGATTGGAATCCTTTGAGTGTTTCCATGGAGATGTGACTCAGTCAACTGTGAGTGAAACATTTGACTGGATAATTTCCATGGTGGTGTTACCCCTTCCATTCAGGGTGGGTGTTAACTGGATCACTGGTATCCTATAAAGGAGTTCACAGAAGAAGACCTCAGAGCAGCTGTGAGTGACATTTTGGAGAACAACTGAGACTGACATTTTGAAGGAGCTGCAGTTAAAAGAGGACAAAATGCCCCAAGAGCAACATTTTGGAGAGGGCCATTTTGAAATGCAACCTGGGAGCAAGCAGAGCCAGCCACATGCCTTCCAAGCTAACAGAAGTTTTCTGGACACCAATGTCCATCCTTCAGTGAAGGTACCCTATTGTTTATGCCTTACCTTGGACACTTTATGGCCTTAATACTGTAACTGTGTAACCAAATAAACCGCCTTTGTAAAAGCCAATCCATTTCTGGTATTTTGCATTCTGGCAGCATTAGAAAACTGGAACACATGTATATGTGTGTTTTTAATTTTTACATATACATGCTTATGTATTTCTATGATCAGTTGATTATCCTGAGTCAGGTTAGCAAATTTAAAGCTTAAAAGAGCAAATTTACTTTATAAAAAAATCAAATGTATTATATACCTAAAGTGAATAAACACAATTTCCTTTTACAAACATATTTCACAACTTTCTTTATTTTGGTAGACCATGCTGGTACCTCCATTTCCTACCTTATTTCAGAATCCTGTTTTCATGATAGAGACTGTACATGGGAGATACTGATTTTTTTCAGTTTTCCTTGCAAAAAATATTGACTAACTGACATAATTTTGACTGAAGTCAAAATAAGGGGAGTCATGTATTGACTTCTGTAGAAAATTCTCCTCATCATATACAGGGAAAGGCAGTGAGAAGAATTCTTTTTTTTCTTTAAATTCACTTGCTCTCTTCTTTGGATATAGTTGTGTGAAGATATGATTCTTGGAGCTATTACATTTTGTGACCCTGAGGTGACAAGCTGAGGACTAAAATCAGCAAAGGACAGTGGAATGGAAGGACCTGGTACCTTGATGAAAGTGTTGAGTTGTTGAACCAACGCCATAACACTCTACCTCCAGATTTATTGTCATGTGAGGAAAATAAGCTCCTATTTAATTGTGTTTTTAATTGAGCATTTGGTAACTAGAAGGTAGAAACTTTATAAGTGATAGTGTGGGTCAGGGGTAATTCATGAGATACAAAATTTTAAAATTACCTTATTTTAATAGATAAATGTCTTCCAGAATTTCTTGATCCATTTTTATAAACATTGATGAGAAAATCTGTAATTTATTATGATGAGAAGTACAGTTTGTACAGATTGAAAATTTAATTAGAAATATCATCTATTTCTTCTGCTAGTGTTCATTGTTCATTATACCAATGTTCTTTTTAAAATGTAAATGTTCTCTAAAATTCTGTTTCTTGAATTTCCTGAGAAGGTTCAGATTTTGCACAATAGTTAATGTGCTCAAAATACTTAAATGAATGAGAATATTTCTTTCATTGCTTTTACTCTGACTCAAATGCTTCTTAAACTTTAATCAAAGCAGAATGATAGTTTTAGAGACATAGTTTTATTACAAGTTTCAAATATAAAGTAGGTAATGGAAAAACACTGAAAGGTCCTGAGCTAGGAAGAGACAGGGTTGCATCTTCAGAGATTATTTTAACAGCAGTGTAGATGGCTGAATTAGCATACGTGGGAAATTCTAGAATAATGGTAAGAAGCCAGTATAGTTCAGAATGTAGGTCAGCAAAAAACAAAAATGTTCCTAAATTCGGGTAGTGGCTGTGGGAATGGGTGGAGGACATTGTCTTGTTAGATTCTACTCCTTAGCATGTAAGATATGTGACAATATTCTGAAGGTTCTCAAGTAAAGAAAAACTTACTTTACACAAATATTATTGAGTCCCTACTATGTACCCTGTATTGGACTTACTACCAGGAGGAAAACTGTAAACAAGACAGAAGTGGTTTTAGTCCTTACAGAGCTTTTAGTTTATAGAAGAGCACAGGAATTAAAAGAAAAAGAATAATGTCTGATGAGTTGTTATGATGGATCATCTACTGGAAGGTATGAGAACTTAAATTGTGACAGATGACTTTTATTATATATTTATCATATCCCATGCATTGTTTTAAGCACTGAACTCCTCAGCTCAACTAAACATCAAAACATAGTGAAGGAGGTGTGATTATTCCCATCCCTATGTTACAAACTCTTTGAGGCAGAGAGAGTTTAAGTTTCTTGCTCAAGAGCTTAGGGATACTAGTTAAGGAAGTAAGCATCAAACACATGCCCTCTAATCCCAAACCTAAATTCTTAACTATTATGATTAGAAGAAACTGTTGATCTCAGTTACTGAAAATTTATGTTTAAGGACCCATAGGGCATTCAGGTGGAAATTTTCATTAGGTGTTTGGAAATAAAGATTTTGGAAGGCAGGCAGTACATTAAAAGTATTTGTAAATATCTCAGAAAAGGCAATAACTGAAGTCAGTTATTGTAATACTTGAGAATTTTCTAATAAAGAGGACTGTAGGGAAAACCTATGTTGAAATAAACATTATGATGTGGCAAAAAGTAGGATAGGAAAGAATACAATAGGCAGATTTCCTTTCAGATATGAAGATGGTAGGGATATAGGCATTCCATTTTAGCTCTGCATTGGGGGATGTACAATCCCTAGAGGGAAGTGAAAACTTGAGGAAAATGTTGGGTCCCTAAGGAACTAAAGACATGCCATAGTAAATACAGTCCCCTTATTTCCCTATTACACACAGAATCTGTTCCCTGGAGAAGAGACTGAGCAATTTACTAACCTGTTTATAAACAATGTGCTGTATTATTAAACCAACATTAAATCTTCTATATCTTTGCTTAAGAATGTTCTTTTTTTTTTGTCTGATAGTTTACAGGCTCACAAATAAAATAAGAAGATGTTATTTGTAGCTCTGAATGATTTCCAGGGCATAAATTAAGTCTGATATGCATCCTCTTAGAATCAAAGGTAAGAAAAACATATATTGAATTTATTCTTGGAAAGCCTGGGTGAAAAACAGCCAACAGAAAGCACAGAGGTTTTCTGGCCTAAAGATGGTGAGTTCCTAAATTTCATTTGTATATGTCCTCCTTACTTTAAGTTAGAAATCCAGGGATTAAGAAATGTTGCTTTGTCTCCCATAAAATTGTGTAGTCCTGACACACAAGTGAGTCAGGTGCAAGAATCCAAATGAGAGGGCAGCTAGGAATGTTCAGACACAGGCCCTCAGGTTCCCATATCTCAGTGTGAAGGTTCCCTCTCCAGGGAGGCAACTCTCACTTCTTCATAAGTGGCTTTTACTCTGTGACTTGGGGTATCTACTGGACTTCTCCCAGACACACTTCCTTTAGTTCTGAATTAAAAACAATGTTCATGGTTCCCACACAACAATGTCTAATCTTCATGAGAGGCAGCTCCAGTTTGTCAGGGTCTCATCCTTCACTTTCATTGCTGAGGGGTGTTCATGTGAAAGAAGAGATGGTGAGATGAGAGAGAAGGATTCTGCCCTGGTCCATCTTCCTTCTCTCTTTTCCCTTGGTTTTTCCAGCTGTCATGTTCTCCTATGGCAGCACTTGTCTTCACACCATGGGGTAAGTTGTAAGTGTTCCTTAGTATAATTAGTTTTAGGCACTCTAATAATGAGAATTTTTGTTATTTGCTATCAGTATTAAAGGCAGATTCTATGGGTCCATGTTGGGCTAGTCTGAGGCATTCCCATTGTAGAGGCTACTCGTGTGGGAGAACATATGGTGGGAAGAGCTGTGTTGTCCTCTAATGTAAGTCTTTTCTCTTGTCCCCACAGATCACCCATAGAAGGATGGCTACTGTAAATCACTCTTTTGTGACTGAGTTCATACTGGTGGGATTAACAGACCACTCAGATCTCCAACTCCCTCTGTTCTTCCTGTTTCTAGCAATGTATATTATCACTGTGCTGGGAAACTGGGGCTTGATAATTCTAATTGGGCTGAATTCTCACCTTCATACCCCCATGTACTTCTTCCTCTTTAACTTGTCTTTCATAGACCTCTGTTATTCATCTGTTTTTACACCCAAAATGCTGATGAACTTCATATCAGAGAAGAATATTATCTCCTACCAGGGTTGCATGGCTCAGCTCTACTTCTTCTGTTTTTTTGGCATCTCTGAGTGCTATGTGCTGACATCAATGGCCTATGATCGCTATGTGGCCATCTGTAACCCACTCTTGTATAACATTGCCATGTCCCCTAAAGTGTGCTTCAACCTTATGTTTGGTTCATACTTGATGGCATTTTCTGGTGCTATGGCCCACACTGGATGCATGCTGAGACTGACCTTCTGTGACGCCAGCACCATCAACCATTATTTCTGTGACATCCTCCCTATGCTTCAGCTCTCCTGCGTGAGCACCTATGTCAATGAGCTGGTGGTGTTTATTGTTTGTGGCATCAACATCATCGTGCCCAGTCTCACCATCTTCATCTCTTATGGTTTCATTCTCTGCAGCATCCTCCACATCAATTCCACTGAGGGCAGGTCCAAAGCCTTCAGCACCTGCAGTTCCCACATAATTGCTGTTTTACTGTTCTTTGGATCAATTTCATTTATGTATCTCCAGCCATCTTCTGCAGGGTCTATGAATAAGGGAAAAATCTCTTCTGTCTTTTATACTAATGTGGTTCCCATGACAAATGCCTTAATCTACAGCTTGAGGAACAAAGACATTAAACTTGCCCTGAGAAAGACCCTGAGTAGGAGAGAAATTTTCAATCATAAGTAGGATCTCCTGTGCAGGTAGTTTCAGGACAAGGAGGGTCACTGTGTTAATTACAATATATTTATTTGCAGCTTTCTTAGCCTATTTCTTTATTATCATAGTGAAGGAAATCTGAGCCTTCCTGCACTAATTTATTTCCACTTTGGTTTGAGTAGGTCTTCTTTTCCACACAATTTTCGCCATTGTTTCTCCTTCTCACATCTTTTCTGTTTAAGAATAACATGAAGAAAGGAATGTGTTACATCTGTATTTTTTCATTATCTGTTTGAACTTTTTTTTCCTCCTGCAGTGTGATGACCCATTCTGCAGTGATTGAATAAAGCATACTAGGGTGACATTTTGTCACAGTTCAGAATCTCTGTATATATAGGAATGTGGAAAAGGAAAAAGGTAAGTGTGTTATCTTATCAGGCTCTTTTCATGTGTCCTGCATTGTCCAAGCACTTTATGTGAATTAATTCATTTAATCCCTACTACAAACTTATGTATTAGCTGTTTTCTTAGCCTCCTTTTAAAGATGAGGATAAAATGTTCAGAGGAGTTCCATAACTCATCTAAAATCTCACTGTTAAGAAGTAGAGAAGTCTGTATTAAATGCAGTTTGACTTGAGCATCCTCTCTCTTAACAACTTCATTATATCACTTTATTGATTGAAATCCACAAGGATACATAACGTTAAAACAATGAGCTAATATTTTATTCATGCAATTCCAGAGGCTTGAAGGAAATCACAAGAAACAGCAAGTGACTATGCCCATAGACCTTCTTCTTTTATAGATGTGAGTAGGTTCCAAGGAATACTGAGTGGAGAGACCAAGGGAGCTTGTTTTATCAAAGACATAAAATAAGGCATATATTGTTAATGTCTATCAACTATTGGAGTTTAATTGAAAATACCTTGTGAATTGCAGACATGGCAGACATGTTTTGATCTGAATCCTAGATAATATTTAGCAGCACTGCCTGATAGTATATGAGTTAGCAAATACCCTGGCTCCATTCTGTGAAGTAAGCAGGTTTATTTGCAACTCGAGCTTATATTCTAGTATTGACTTAGCAAATCTAAAGACTTTTTTTTTCCCTTTTCCTTTGGACCCCTGAGAAGGGCACATGCAGGTCTTCTTACAGCCTGAAGAAAAGACCCTATATGACTTTATTTTTTAAGTCATATTTTATAATATTTATAACTAAAATTGTTCAAATTAAAAACTTGGGTTTTTTTGAAGTTAGCATAAAAGAAAATCAGAAGTAAAATAATTTAGAATATCGAAACTTACTTATAACTATTGAATGCTTGGAAGTTTTGGATCCATAAATTGATGTATTCCTTCCTAAAAGACATGAATATTCTAGTGTTTGCTCTTGGTTGGTGCTAGATAATCTGTAAATACACTATTATTTTTAAAGACATTTTTTGTATTCCTAGCTTTTAGTCAGGGAGGGATGTTAAATTGTATCAACTGTCTCCTAGGCTCTATCACTATATTCATTTTTACTCTGATTCATTACTATGATGAATTAAGCTAGCAGATTTCCTAATATTCAACCCATTCTTTCATCCCTGAAATAAACTCTGCTTTGTTGTGTGTTATTATCATTTGTATAACCTCTGAGTCCAAATTATTAATATTTTGATTTAGAAGTAAAATATATTTAAAATTAAAAAAATACATGAGTATTGTCATATATATCTTTTTTATCCTCTTGTTATAAGATACCTCTCCATAAACAATTCAAATTAGAAAACCTCCATTTTACATTCACCTCCATCTAACATATGTCAAGGGCATATAAATATATTTTACATGAAAGCTTAATTCCATTAATTTCATTTTTTTAAGTAGATTAAATAACATTAACTTAAAAGGACATTGTCTCTAAAGTTAACTTTCAAGGAAAACAGGAGGTTAGAAAACTCAGAAACCTATTGCATTGGTACTTTTGTGGAATTGTGACTGGCCAATCAGGGTTGGTCAGGTAGAGTTGGTGGACTAGTCTGATTCCTCTGGCATGTTTTAGCACAGAAAGGTCTTCTGGGGTTCAGAGTACAGGTGGTCTGGTATCACGGCACACACCATGCTTTGGAAGGAGAAAGAGAAAATGAGACAACAAGGCACGTAGCACTCCATTCAACAGCAAAACCAAATAGCTGTCTACCACCTGAAAGCCAGCTGTAGCAGGCACAGACAGAGAGGGCAGCACCCATTGTGGACAAGTGCCCTTGGGGCTGCTGAGGGCCCCCAGGAGCACAGTGTGCAGCCTTAGGTCCTACAGTCTTATTGATGGGGGCCAGGCTGGGGATCCTGGTGGTCCCTGCTCCAGACAGATGCCCCAGTCTCAGTCTCCCCATATCAGGCACTTCTCCCCATTTCCAGATGTTGTTTCCTTTTAGTGGCATCTAAGCTAGTTGCAGTGTGACTGCTTAATATTGCACGTTTCTACAAACTAGGGCTTATTTGTTATTTTGAAATACTTGAAATTAAAAGGGAAAGTTCCAAATTGTTTCAACATTAGATTTGTCAAGGAGGGAAAGAGCCTCTACATTATTTACATATGATCTCAATTATTTAAATTTTTGGATGGTTTTGAAAATGATTTTGAACTTTATTATCTACTTTGCATTCAATATTTATTATTGTTCCTGAGGTTTAAAATGATGTGGTTATAAGAACTCTTGACTGTTCACTGTTTAATTCAGAAAACATGACAAAAAATATGTTACAGAAGCCAGAACAGATTTTTTTAATAATTATGATGATTCCTCATTTGGAATATCTAAAGGAAAAAATTCACATTTTTTCCCAAATACAAGATGGATACCTTTGAGTTTTGAATAATTCCTAATAATATGGTATATGTATTAGGGTTCTCTAGGGAAACAGAACCAACAGGAGATATCTGTAAATATGAGATTTTATAAAAGTGTCTGTGCCAGTTTGAGTGTATTGTGTCCCCCAAATGCCATTATCTTTGTAGTCTTGTGGGGCAGAAATTTTTGGTGCTGGTTGGATTTGCTTGGAATGTGCCCCACCCAGCTGTGGGTAATGATTCTGATGAGATGTTCCCATGGAGGTGTGGCCCCGCCCATTCAGGGTGGGCCTTGATCAGTGGAGCTATATAAATAAGCTGACTCAAAGAGAGGGAAGTGAATGCAGCTGGGAGTGATGTTTTGAAGAGGAGCAAGCTTGCTAGAGAGGAGCATCCTGGGAGAAAGCCATTTTGAGGCCGGAGCTTTGGAGCAGACACCGACTGCCTTCCCAGCTAGCAGAGGTTTTCTGGACACCATTGGACATCCTCTGGTGAAGGTGCCTGGTTGCTGATGCGTTGCCTTGGACGCTTTGTGGCCTTAAGACTGTAACTGTGTAGTGAAATAAACCCCCATTTTATAAAAGCCTATCCATCTCTGGTGTTTTGCATTCTGCAGCATTAGCAAACTAGAACAATGTCTCACGCAACTGTGGACATGTATGAGTCCAAATTCCATAGGGCAGGCTGCAACTCTAATAAAAGTCTTTGATGAACTCTCCAGGAGAGGCTTACTGGCTGAAAAACAAGTGAAAGTTCTCTCCCATCTCCCTTAAAAGTCTTCAAGTGATTGGATTAAATCCAGCTGATTGAATTCTCTCATTGCTGAAGACACTCCCTTCATTGATTTAATCAGCCACAAATGCAATCAATTGACCAATGATTTAATAAACCAGCCTTCTGGTTTATTAACCAGCTACAAATGTCCTTGCAGTAACTGTTAAGGTAGTGCTTGCTTGACCAGACACCTGGGCACCATCACCTGGTGATGAACCTAAGCATTACCATAAATAATAAAAATACTGATTGTTCTGGTTTGCTAAAGCTACCATTGGGCAAAATACCAGAAATGGACTGGCTTTTATAAAGGGGGTTTATTTGGTTACAAATTTATAGTCCCAAGGTCATAAAAGTTTCCAAAGTAAGGCATCAACAAGAGGATACCTTTACTGAAAAATGGCCAATATTGTCCAGAACACCTCTGTCAGCTGGGAAGGCATATGGCTGGTATCTGCTGGTCCTGGGTTGTGTTTCAAATGGCTTTCTCCAAAATGTCTCTCTCAGCTGCTCTTGGGGCATTTTGTCCTTTCTTAGATTCTCTGGGGCAAACTCTGGGCTAGCATCTCAAAGCATCAGCAAACGTCTGGGTCTGCTCCTTTTAAAGGACTCTAATAAACTAATCAAGACCCATGTTGAATGGATGGGACCACACCTCCATGGAAATAATCTAATCAAAAGTATCACCTATAGTTGGGTGAGTCACATCTCCATGGAAACAGCCTAATCCAAATATCCCACAAGATGGGATTAAAACATGGTTTTTGGGGGACATAATATATCCAAACCGGCACATTCTACCCCATGGATCTCAAAAAGACATGTTTTTGCAAATGCAAAAATACATTCATTCCATCACAGTAAAATGAAAACAAATCTTTTCAGTAAAAATAGGTAAGTAAAAGTCTTATCACAGGTGTGGTCTGTCCTTAGGCAAAATTCTCCTCTGGCTGTGGACCTGTGAAACTTAGAACAAGTTATCTGCTGCCAATATACAAAGGAGAGACAGTCATAAGATAAATGTTCCCATTACCATAGGGAGAAATTGAAAACAAGGTTCATGGAACTGAAGCAGGTCCTAAAACTCGCAGGGCAAACTCCACTAGATTTCAAAGTCTGAGAGTCATTTATACAATGACTTTTTTTCCTTGGGGCTTGAGAGCAAGAGTCCAACCCTTTCCAAGGGCTTTTGTGGCAGCTCTTTTCTCTCCAAACACTGATGTGAGTGCTCCAACATATCCACGCATTGGGGAGACCACCTTCTTCTCAGCCCCACCCTCCTCAGACATCGGGGTGCCATCAGGACTCTGCCTCTCCAGGGCAAAGCTCTCCCCTCTGTGAACAGTGAGGTGGTGGCCAGGCTCTCTCCAATCCCCAGGAAATGTGCTCCATGGTCTCTGAAGCTTGGGGCAGCAGCACTCTTCCTGAACATCAAAGCGGAAGGCACACTCTCTGCCTCTGGGGCAAACTCACCCTTTCCCCTGCCTGGGGCCTCTTGACTAGTTCCTCAACCTCCATGGCTGTGTCTTTGAAGAAATTTTTCCTTCAATTTGTCCTTTCTCCATCCCCTCCAGTCCAGACTGGCAGTGGTTCTGTCTATACAGATCTCACAAAAAAATCTGTTGGCTTGGCATTCAGCCTACAGTGGTCAAAACTGTCAGACAATACAACTTTCCATATATCCTTTCTGGATAACACCATCTCCAATCCTGGCTTGTACTGAAATGGTGGTCAAGTTCCATGTTTGGTTAAAGCCTCATGTGGGGCACTCTCCTCTGGGGTCTCACTTCCTGGAAGCCTAGAGTTTTCCAAACCATCAGTTTCTGGTTTCTTTGTACCCAAGGGTTCAGTTCTTATCTTATCTCTTTCCTGTCACATTTGACTGTAAGCTGCAAGGAGAAGCCAAGCTGCATTTTCAACTCCTAGCTTGGACATTTCTTCAGCTAAGTTAGCTCCAGCTGCCCTGTTTGTTCTTTTCTTGGTGACCTATATTGTCACTGTGGTGGGGAATTTGAGTGTAATTAATCTTATTTGCCTCAATTTCTACCTTTACACACACCCCTGTACCTTTTCCTGTTCAATCTGTCCTTCATTGATCTCTGCTATTCATTTGTCTTTACCCCCAAAATGGTGACAGTTATTAAGCTGAAGCTACAGGAATTGAAGGCTTTGCACCAACCTTTAGCAGTTGGCATGTGAGGAATATTGAAAAGATTGAAGGCATAAGAGATAAAGATAATGACACTAGATAATATGATGACTGTGCCCACAATAATAGAAGCCACAAGACTGAGATTGGGGGACATAATACATCCAAACTGACACACCAGTCTTCAGTGTCTAACCAAGTTGAATATATATTTCTGTATTACCTGAAAAACATAATCTATTTTTTATTATAATCACATTTATGATATTTGTAACTAAAATTAAAATTCAAGCCTAGTGTTTTCAAAATTATTTTAATAACAAAATTAGGTGTGAAATGTTTTCAGAATATATGTTTATTTTACAACTATTTAATATTTGTAAGTTGTGCATCTGTAAAGTAGTGAATTCCTTAAAGGCATGGATATTGTAATATATATCTTTCTTATTGTTATGGGTGCTTCATAAATGCAAATTAAATTGGAAATTCTTTGTTTTATTTACATTCACCCCCTTAATAACTTATGTTAAGGCTATATAAAATGTTTTTATACATAAAAACTTAATTACATTAATTGCATATTTGTTTTAGGATGATTAAGTACCATGAATTTAAAAGGGCAATATCCCAAGGTCCAACTCTCATGGAAAAAAAACAAGTTAGAAATCTCAGAAACCTATTATATTGTACTCATGGATTAAAGTTCAATCTGTCCCTTAAAGGAACTGAAATATTATCAGGACATTGATTTGACATAACCTGCAGGTCGATTTATTAATGGAAAAGTTTTTATGGCCTTTTATCCAAAGTTCTCATTGTTTCTCCTTCATGAATAAAGACTGGGACAGAACTTTCCAGCCTCTGGGAGTAGAAACAGGTTTGGCAAATGGGTTTCAGGTTGAGGCCTTGAGTGTGGGCCGCTCAGGTTTGGCATGGTGCAGTTGGAGTTTCAGTCTGATTGCTCTGGCAGATTGCAGCCAAAAGTTCTCCTGGAGGGCAAAGGTGGAGGGGTTCTCCTATGACAGCATCCCTCTTGCTTTGAAAGGCAGCAAGACCAGTGAGACAACATAGCACTCATTGCTCCATTTCAACAGTCTAACCAAGAGCTGCTCCTCCACCTGGATGCCAGCCACAGCAGACACATGAGAAGGGAGCTGTACCCTTTGTGGACAAGGGCCCCTGGGGGTCAGGCAGTGGGGGTTCAGATGCCCAAGGAGCACAGTGCACAGCTTCATGCTATAGTTTGTGTCAGTAGGAGACCAGGTAGGGAATTCTAATGGTCCTTGCTCCAAGTAGAAGCTCCCATCTCTGTCTCCCCATGTCAGGCACTTCTGTCCATTTCTAGTTGATGTGTCCTTATAGAGGGACCTAAACTAGCTGCTGCCTGACTGCCTTAACAATGCACAAGCTATCTGCAAATTATAACTTCTTTGTGATTTTTGAACTATTTTAAATTGCAAGGTGAAATTTGGTCCCAAATTGGTTCAATATTAAGTTTATCAGTGAAAGAAAAGAGCTCTTAGCTTATGTAATTATGATTTCAATTGCTATAAAATTTTGGTTTGTTTTAAAAATGATTTTAAGCTCTGTTACTTAATTTTGCATTCAATATTTCTTATTGCTGGTGATTGCAAATAAATTGTGGTTATATTTATTAGAAAATCCTCATCAGGAATTGCAAGAAACCATTTAATTTACAAAACATGATAAGTTCCAGAAACTAGCACAATTTTTTGTTAAGGATGATGAAGATGTTTTGTTTGGAAATATTATCTGAGAAAAAATTAAATAATCACAATTCTGTTTTCAGAATAAGACAGATAATTTTGAGCTTTGAAAAATTCACAGTAATACGGTATAAAATGAAATGCTGATTTTTCTTTTTTTTACTATCAAACATAACATACATACTGAAAACCTCACAAATCATGATGTAGGTTTTAATAAATAAAACAAAAATTAATGTAATCTCTACCCAAGCCATACAATAAGATATTGTCAGAATATTTCATTGAACACCTATAGCTTTCTTTTTTGTTGTTGTTGGTGGTGTTTTCAGGGGGTTTTAGGTCCCGATAACCTAGCCAAATAATTGTAGTTATGTAAGTTATTGAATAGATTATGTGGTCAAATTTGCCCCTAAATTAGGATAAGTGAGCTGGGTGCACTCACCATAAATACAGTTTAACTTTGGTGAATGTCTTCATAGCTGGAGAAGTATTTGAACAAATTATTTAATGTTAAAAAAGTGAGATCCTACATATTATAGCTTTGTTAGCTTTTTCAGGTTTGCCTCCATTAAATAGTTCAGCTTTTTCTAGTGGTTATAAAGGGAAAATTTAGTTTGTATATATGATATCAGAATAAAAATTAAAACAAAAAATAAAAACAATGTAAACCTCAGACTATAGTTTATAGTACAGTTATCATATATTCTTTCATCAAATGTAACAAATGTACCACACTAATGCAAGGTGTTAATAATTAGGGTATATAGCAACGTTGTGTTTTCTGCATGATTTTTCTGTAAACCTTAAACTTCTCTAACTAAAAAAAAACACAAATATTTGATAGACTTACTTTAACATATAAGGGAATTACTTAAATAATATATCCAACATATTACGGGAGAAAATACCTAGATGAGATTAGTAACTATATGTCTAGTCTATACTGAACTTCCTCATGTCTTTTGGATGTAACTCCCTTTGATTCCTAAACCTGAACCCTTATATCTGGGTATGCAGAATATAGTGTTGTGCCGGTTTGAATGTATTGTGTCCCCCAAATGCCATTAGCTTTGTAGTTTTGTGGGGCAGAAGTTTTGGGTGCTGGTTGGATTTGCTTGGAATGTGCCCCACCCAGCTGTGGGAGATGATTCTGATGAGATGTTTCCATGGAGGCGTGGCCCCACCCATTCAGGATGGGCCTTGATCGGTGGAGCTATATAAATGAGCTGACTCGGGGTGGGGGGAGGAAACAGAGCGCAGCTGGGAGTGATGTTTTGAAGAGGAGCAAGCTTGCTAGAGAGGAACGTCCTGGGAGAAAGCCGTTTTGAGGCCGGAGCTTTGGAGCGGACGCCAGCTGCCTTCCTAGCTAGCAGAGGTTTTTCCAGACGCCATTGGCTATCCTCCGGTGAAGGTACCCGATTGCTGAGGTGTTACCTTGGATGTTTTGTGGCCTTAAGACTGTAACTGTGTAGCGAAATAAACCCCTGTTTTATAAAAGCCTATCCATCGTCTTCTTCGGCTGCTCAGTGAAGCATTTCCTGGGGAGCTCGTCGAAGTTGCCGGTTCATTTCCTAAGGAGTTCGTCAGAGTTGTCAGTTCGTTTCCCGAGGAGTTCCTCGGACGTCTTCCTTGGAGTTGACAGCTTGTTGATGGCTCTGCAGAATTTGGACTCGTGCGCTCCCGCAGTTGTATGCAGAGCTTGTGAATGAGACATTGAGGCAGTTCACTTAGCTAGAGGAAGCAAAAGAAGTTAGTGGCTGTGCTGAAACTCAGTTATACTGACTCCTACTTGAAAGATTTTCCCTCCCCATATTGATATATGGCTCATTGTTTTCTTGGAGGACAAATTAAGAGTGTCACACTGCCAGTCAGGGGGGCGGGCTGCCTGCTGTAGACTCTCAGGAGCCTTGGCACAGAAGCCTCTGCAGAGCCTGCTTCACCTCCTTGTTCCACAGAGTGTAAATGAAAGGGTTGAGCATTGGCATGACCACTGTGTAGAAGACAGCAGGGGCCCCAGCTCCTGCCCCACGAGTGAGGTTGCAGGTAGATGCAGACAGGTGGCATGTAGTACAGAAGAACCGCCGTGAGGTGGGCAGTGCAAGTGGAGAAGGCACGCTGCCGGCCCTCGGCAGTGCGGATCTGCAACACAGCTGCCACGATGAAGATGTAGGATGTGACGATGAGGATCAGGCAGCCCACGGCCACAATGTCAATGTTGGCAAGCATGAAGAGCTCATTGATGGTGGTGTCTGCACAGGCCAGCTTCAGCACAGGGGGGATGTCACAGAAGAAGTAGGCAACGTGGAGAGGCCCACAGTAGAGCAGGTGGAAGGTGAGGGATGTATGGATTGCAGAGTGTCCAGCGCCCATGGCCCAAGTGATCCCAGCCAGCCCTGCACACATCCTCTTGGTCATGGCCACAGGGTACTGCAGGGGTTGACAGATAGCCAGGTAGTGGTCATAGGCCATGACTGTGTACAGGAAGCACTCAGTACTGGCCAGGAAGTGGAAGCAGTAAAGCTGGATGGCACAGCCCTCAAAGGAGATCACCTTCCCATCCGGAGTCAAGAGACCTGCCATGACTTTGGGCACTGTCACTGTGGACAGACACACATCCAGGAAGGACAGGTGCCCCAGGAAGTGGTACATGGGGGAGCAGAGGTGAGGGTCACAGCCCACAGTTATGAGAATGAGGAGATTCCCAGTCATGGTGATGCTATAGATGAGGAGGAAAAGGAGGAAAAAGAGGCTCAGATGCTCAGCTGTGTACATCAGACCCTCCAGGAAGAAGTGGCTCACCGCAGTCTGGTTGGAGTTCTCTGTCTCCATGGCCATCTTCTCACACAGAGAGTGGTTAGCTATCCCCCTTGCAACAAAACTGACATTAACAGATGTAAAAGATAGCCATTTATTTACCTTGTCTGAAATATTATTATCCATTGGGCTGCACTGTCTGGGTCTTTTCACATAAGTGAGAGGAAGATACACAGTGTTCATTCACTGCTTTGTCCTATCATGGCATGTTCTTGCCCTGTATTCCTTCAGAATGAATCTTTCTCCCTCTGAGATCAGCAATGTTTGTGAGGCACATAGAGGACAGTAAGGATTATTTGAAGAAATGCATCCCCTAAATAATGGCTATACAGGGAAGAATTGCAAATCTTGCACTGGAATATAATTTTTGCATATCTTCCAGAATTTTGAATCCCTTGCCTTCCTAGTATACTGCGCCATGTTGTAGATGTGGGTAGGCAAGTCCTTATTGCCTGGTATCATCAGGGAGGTGCATCTGTCTTCTGGGGAGCCTTGCCTAGAGATTGGTGCTATTATATTAGCTAAGAACACAGCAGCCCCTCCCAACCCTTACCCAGAGGGAGTAAGGAGTTCAGCTACCCAAACCCTCAAGTGTGTGACAGTGAGGCCTTGGAGAGTTGACTGAATAATTACCAGGACAAACTGTGCAGTTTATTTCTTGCTGTTCCTGTAATACTTTGTCTCCTTAGCCTTTTGGGAATTGCATGCCTCTGCCTCATTGAGTCTTTCCATTGATCAAGCTAGAATTGAAATAGAAGAGCTCTCTCTGATTCTTTCCCACTGCTTACCTCCTAAACCTAATTAGATATTGCATTATGTGAAAATTTTCTTTAAACTGCTTTTTTCCTGTTATCCTTTTTTTCTTTGATTCCCATGGTTTTTTTTTTTTTTTTTTTTTTTCTTTTTATTTACCTAACCTGGCTTCTGAATATTTTTATTCAGAATTTCACAATGGTCTTTTATTCCCATCTCTCACTCACTCCTCTAAATCTATCAAATTATACTGTGTACAACTGCTGTGTCCAACCTAAAACAACATGCTTAATTTATTGCTCTCCCTTTTCAGTCCCCACTTCGTAAAGCATAAATTACATCTCAGTCTGATAGTCAATACTATTTGTGAAATGCTTCCATTATTATCCAAATATCTAGATCATCTGCAGCCTTCTAAAGAAACTCCTCTCCTCTGGGGATGCTGTTTGTCTTATCTTCTCAATTATTCATAAGCCCTCCCTGATTTCCCCACCATTCAATCTTCACACTTGAAACTCTCTACCGTCCCGAATCTATTTGCTATGGTTAAGTTTGAACTTTATTTCCTCTAGGAACCCTGTATAAATATTTTCTCTCACCTTGATTTATCAATCCTGAAGCCTAATTGTATTTATGATATGCTTTAATGAATACCTAAGCTCATACTTCCTTGGAACATTTTAGCATTCTATGTGCATAGGTCATATCTCCGTAAGAGGAAACAGGGAGAAACATCTCCCATCTTCTCTGGAGTCCCATCAGCACTTTTGGGAAGGGCGGTAGCATTATCAAGGAGCCAAGTTTATTCAGTTTACTATAAACTTAAGTTTAAAGTGCTGGTCAACTACAAAATATCTGAAAGATATAGATTGGTGTGCTTAATTCTTCTATTCCTCCATTCTTCAGATTTAAAATGGAGATATCATCAAGGTGCTTCACT
Source organism: Choloepus didactylus (assembly GCF_015220235.1). Lineage (NCBI taxonomy): Eukaryota > Metazoa > Chordata > Mammalia > Pilosa > Megalonychidae > Choloepus > Choloepus didactylus. Next base: position 142,395,769 of record NC_051312.1, on the reverse strand, counting down.
TGAAGTAGCTGCTATTTTACCCAGCATAGAGCAGGATGCATAGCACAGGACCTTAAATTTCTTCAAACTGAATAATTTATTCAATGCAGTGATCACATGTATGGTGTTCCTTAAAAAAAGTTATGCAGCTTCTCCTTGAATGAGTTTGTAATGGAATAATCCCTATTTCACAAGAGATTCCATTCCAGTGTTGGGTAGGTTGATATATTACAATGTTCTTCACCTTAGTTCAACTTATGTTTCCCTAATATTTCAACCACTTAGTTTTAGATGTGCTCTCTTCACCCCCACTAGAATGGCTATGATAAGAAAATACAGAAATTAAAAAGTGTTTTTGGATGTGGAGAAACTGAAACCCTCAGACATTGCTAGTGGGAATGTAAAATGGGGCAGCCAATTTTGGAAAAGTTTGGCAGTTTCTTAAAAAGTTATAAATTTACCATACAACCAAGCTATACCACTCCTAGGAATTTACCCGAGAGACATGAAGACATATGTCCACATGAATGTTTATTGTGTGGATGTGAATGGTTATTGTAGAATTATTCATAATAGATAAAACCTGGAAACAACTCAAATATCCCAAAACTAGTGAAAAGATAAACAAAATGTGTATATCCATACAGTTGAATACTATTCAGCAATATATAGGAACCCAATACTTATACAAAATGAATGGATGTCAAAAACATTTTACTAAGTGAAAGAAGCCAGACACAAAAGGTGGCATATTGTATGATTCCATTTATATGAAATGTCCAGAAAAGAGAAATGTACGAGAGAGAAACTTGGTGGTGAATGCCTGGGACTGGGGGTGGGAATGGGAAATGATTTTAAATGATCATGAAGAATCTTTCTGGAGTTATGGAAATATTCTAAATTTGGATTTTGGTAATGGCTGCACAACTTTGTAAATCTACTAAAAATCATTGATATGTATCTTTTAAACAGGTTAATTTTATGATATCCAAATTATACCTCAGTAAGCTGTTAATAAATAAAGAATACATAAATTAAATGGATAGAATGCCAAGTAACCCAAAAGATGATTTAAATAAACGAAAAAAATTCTCAAAAAAAAAAAAAAAAAAAAAAAAAAAGCCTATCCATCACTGGTGTTTTGCATTCTGCAGCATTAGCAAACTAAGACAGATTTTGGTACCAGAGAAGTGGGGTGCTTTTGCTGCTGAGTTTGCAAATCCCAAACATGTTGGAATGGCTTTTTAAATGGATATGGGGAAGATTCTGGAAGAATTGTGAGGAGCTTGATAGAAAAGGCCAAAACTGCTTTAAAGAGACTGTTTATGGAAATATGGACTCTAAAGATACTTCTGATGTGGACTTGAGCAGAAATGATGAATGTGTTGTTGCAAACTGGAAGAAAGGTGATCCTTGTTTTAAAGTGACAGAGAATTTGGCAAAATTGAGTCCTGGTGTCAGATGGAAGGAAGAATTTGAAAGCGACAACCTGGAATACTTAGCTGAGGAGATCTCCAGACTACGTGTGGAGGATGTAACCTGGCTTCTCCTTGCAGCTTATAGTAAAATGTGAGTGGAGAGAGAGAAACTTAGAACTGAACTCTTGGGTCCAAAGAAACCAGAAGCTTATGGCTTGGAAAATTACGAGCTTCCAGGGAGTGGAATCCCAGAAGCTACAGCCCAATGTGAGGATGTAACCAAACATGGAACCCAGCCACCATTTCAGTGCAAGCCAAGATTGGAAAAGGAGTTAAGCAGAAAGGATTTGTGGAAACTCCTATTGTCTAATGGCTTTGACCCCTGTGTGCTTCATGCAAAGCCAACAGAATTTTTGTGAGATCTTTATAGACAGAGCCATTGCCGGTCTGGACTGGAGGAGACAGACAAGGAAAAAATTAAAGGAAAAATCTTTTCAAAGACAGAGCCATGGAGGTTGAGGTCTGGAGTCAGGAGGTCTCGGGCTGGGAGAGCGGAGCAGCCCACATGCATGGAAAGGGTGAGTTTGCCCTGGAGGTCGAGGGTGGGCTTTTCGCCTCGATGCTCTGGAAGAGTTTTGCCATCTGAGGTCCCAAAGAGGGCGGAGCACATTCCCAGGGAATTGGGGAGAGCCTGGCTGCCACCACACTGTTCTGAAGGGGTTGAGCGTGTGCCCCAGAGATGGAAGGGAATCTGAGAGCTGCCCCAATGTTTGAGGAGGGTGGGGCCAAGAAGGTGGTCTCCCCAATGTGTGGATATGTTGGAGCACTCACCCAAGCATTTGGAGAGGAAACAGCTGCCAAAAATGCCCTTGGGAAGGGTTAGGCTCCCACTCTCTCAAGCCCCAAGGAGGGAACATTGTTCTGTAAATGACTCTTGGACTTTGAAATCTAATGGAGTTTGTCCTGTGGGTTTTAGGAACTGTTTTGGTCCTGTTAACCCTGTTTTCCTTACTGTTTCTCCTTATGGCAATGGAAATGTTTATCCTATGAATGTCTTTCCTTTGTATATTGGGAGCACATAACTTGTTCTAAGTTCACAGATCCACAGCTAAAGAAAGATTGTGCCTTGGGACTGACCATGCCTAAATTGATTTTGATGGGATTTTGTGCTTAATTTTTGTTACTGAAATGATTTAAGTTTTTGTGATATTGTGATGGAATGAATGCATTTTGTATTTGGAAAGATACTGTCATTTTGGGGTCCAGGGGGTGGAATGTGCCGGTTTGAATGTATTGTGTCCCCCAAATGCCATTATCTTTGTAGTTTTGTGGGGCAGAAGTTTTTGGTGCTGGTTGGATTTGCTTGGAACGTGCCCCACCCAGCTGTGGGAGATGATTCTGATGAGATGTTCCCATGGAGGCGTGGCCCCACCCATTCAGGGTGGGCCTTGATCGGTGGAGCTATATAAATGAGCTGACTGGGGGGGGGAGGAAACAGAGCGCAGCTGGGAGTGATGTTTTGAAGAGGAGCAAGCTTGCTAGAGAGGAACATCCTGGGAGAAAGCCGTTTTGAGGCTGGAGCTTTGGAGTGGACGCCAGCTGCCTTCCTAGCTAGCAGAGGTTTTTCTGGATGCCATTGGCTATCCTCCGGTGTAGGTACCCGATTGCTGAGGTGTTACCTTGGATGTTTTGTGGCCTTAAGACTGTAACTGTGTAGTGAAATAAACCCCTGTTTTATAAAAGCCTATCCATCTCTGGTGTTTTGCATTCTGCAGCATTAGCAAACTAAGACAAGTGTCAACCATTTATTTATACCTAGGACCCTAGTTTTATTATTCTTTGTCCGGTTACAAAAACTTGCTCATGCTGGATTTTCAAAGGAAACTTTGGAGAAATAAGGAAAAGCAAAGAAAATACAAACAACAGAAAACAAGCTTATGGAATTGAAGTCTTTTCCTCCAGCCCCTGATGCACTCACACAGCTTTGAAAGCACTAAGAGAGATTAGCTTCCCTCAGTCTGTCCTATTGTTTCTCAGTCTCTCTGCTGGTTCTGTTTTATTTGCATAGAATTAATCTGTTAGTCTTCTCAGAGTGTTTATTTAGTGACATACTTCAGTTATCCCTCTCTTCTAAACTGAAATTTTCCTGTTTCTAGAGTGACCCACCCATTGGCCTCTTGTTTCTCATGTCCTGCCTGGTAGAATTCTCTAGTCAGCCACTGCTTTTGAAAGGCAGTTGTGCTGGTGCTTCTGGAGTGAAGTGGCCCTTTCTGACTCATCAAGCCCACTGAATCTGAGGGTTATAGTGATGATGCTTTCCCTTATTCACCCTTGCCTGAAAGAAGCTGGCAGCCAGTGGTCCTGGCAGAGGCCATCTTGTGCCATATGTAGAAAACCTGATGAGAATAGAACCTGCATTGAGGAAGTAGGATGAGAAAGGATCCTGAGAGTGTAGAGCTTGGTCACATCATCTGAAATTCTGGGTCAGGCTCCACCTAAATCCAGGGAAACAAGAAATTTCTACTAAACAAAGCAGCTTTATTTTGTTATTTAAGCTATTTTCCCCTGAAATAACACTTTTAGTCATGACAATTTAGTTCTTCTATTCTACCTGTGAACTCTGTGCCAATATGAAAATATTTGCTTATATAGCATTACTTGGCAAAAACCATATTTACATTTAAAATATATCTTTTGACTGGAAAAACAGGAAAAGCAAAAAATCTTACAAGCAGAAAAATGTAAAGAAGCAAGTTTAAATTGTTAAAACAATAAAATATAATTTTAAAACAAAACAATTTTAAAGCTACATCTCCTTTTGTTATGTTAATTGCAAGACCACTTAAGGAAACTAGCCTACTGTACACTTCATACTTCTTTCAAATTTACAGCTTTAACATGTCTAAGTAACATGACTCTTCACTGATTGAGACTCTGTCTCTTGAATTTTTGAAAATGTTGGCACTCTTCTAACCATTGTATGTTGCATATGCTATAGGGGTTAATTATTTTTATTTTCAGCTTTTAGAGATCTTAAATATGTATTTCTTCTTAATTGTTGAAAGATAATTTTGCTAGTTACAGAAATCGATAGAGTAATATGTTTTTATGTTTTATTTCTTGCTTTGAGTAATTTAAAGGTGTTGCTCATGTTTTACACTGATGGCATGAAAAGTCTTTGGCATTCTTACTTTTGTTCTTCTGCCAGTAAAATATCTTTTATCCTCTGACTCCTTTTAACATTTCTTCTTTATCATTGGCTTTATGCAATTTGATAATAATGAACTTTGGAGAAGTTTTTGCCATGTTTATTCTGCAGAGAAGGAAGGGTATGGATTTCCCCACTGATGTCAATAAGAGGGATTTAGAGATGTGTTATCAACAAAACACACGCATTTTCCGTAATATTTCTCAATGGAACTTTTTGAGAATATGTAGTACAAAAATATTGAGCTGTATATATTGTCAGATTTCAAATTTAATTTAGAAATATAATTTACATATAGCAAAAATGTACAACTTGTATGTATACAGGTTCATGGCTTTTTAGGTATACAGCCATCAAGTTTCCACCAAGAACGTAATGGAGTCCTTCAATCATGGCAGAGTTTCCTTTTACCTTTGCAATTAATCCTCACAACCTAACCTCAGGCAAACATTGATATACTTTGGTTCACCATATATTCATCTTTTTCCTCTTTTAGACCCTCTAGCAAATGGAATCATACAATGTATATTCTTTTGTACTTTTCTTTCGCTTAACATGATATTTTGGGGGTTTCAGTAATTCTTCATTTTTGCTGAGTGATATCCCATTGGATGAATATATCATAATTTGTTTATCCATGGACATTTAGATTATTTCAGACTTTGAACATAATTAATAAACTGTTATTAATATGTGTGTGCAAGTTCTTTTGAATTATATGTTTGTATTTTCCTTGAGAAATAGATAGGTATTGAATTGCTAGATCATATCAATAGTATGTGTTTACATTTACAAGAAACTTTGAAACTGTTTCACATAGTGGTTTACTATTTTACTTATGTATCATTAATGTAGGAAAGTTGAAAGTGTTTAAAATATTCCCCAACACATGCGGCTTTCAGTTTCTAATTTTAACCATTTTAGTAGATGTGAAGATGTAAAATGGAAACTCATTGTTTATGCATGTTTTTATTTGTGTGTGGTAAGTAAGTGGTTGGTTATCTATTTAAATTTCCTTTTATTCAAGTATAATTTAAATAGAGTAAATTCAGATATCTTAGCTCACACTTGTGCAAGTTGTTTCAAACTCATGTATTAGAGAACCCATCATCAAAATTCAGCAATTCTCCCACGTCCCTCTGTAATCAAACCCTTATCCCACCCACATCCATTGGAATCCAATGATCTCTCTGTTGCCATAGTATTTTCTTTTCTAGAATGTCATATAAATGTAAAAATATAGTATGTAATTTTTTAGTCTTTCTCTTAGCATAATGAATTTTGAATTCATCCAAGCTGTTACATGTATCAATAATTCATTCCACTTTATTGCTAAGTAGGATTCATTGTATGGATGTTCTAGAGTTTATTTACCATTCATCAGTTGAAGAATAATAAAGTCAGTATAAAAATAAGCATACAGTTTTTGTGTGCAAGTATCTTTTCATTTACTTGGGTAATTACCTTGGGTGGGACAACTTTATAAGAAACTGCCCAAGTGCTTTCCAAGCTGACTGTACCCTTTTGCATTCTCACCAATAATGTTTGAGAATTCCAATTGCTCTTCATCCTTACCAGCACTAGGCATAATCAATATTTTTAAATTTTTAACTTTATTTATTCTAACATATTTGTAATGACATCTCATTATGGTTTTAATTTACATTTCTCTAAAGAATAATGATATCGAGCATATTCCATGTGCTTATTTTCAATCCATTTATCTTTTTTTAGGTAACATGTCTGTTCACTTCTTTTGCTCATTTATTTACTGTATTTTTTGTTTTCTTATTGTTGACTTCTAAGTGTTCTTTACATATTCTGGATACAAATAATTTATTTGGCATGTGTTTTTAAAATATTTTTCTCCCAGTTGGTGGCTTATGTTTTTCATTCTTTTTATATTGTCTTTCTCAGAAGTTAAGGTTTTTGTTTTGACAACATACAATTAACTTTTCTTCCATTATGGACCTCACTTTTGCTATTCTGTCTTAAAAAGCTTTCCTTAGCCTGTTGTTACCAAGAGTTTTTCTTTTTGTCCTCTTCTATATCCCTTACAATTTTACCTTTAGATCTGTGATTCACTTTTTGTAATGATATCATGTATTGATAGAGGCTCTCCATATATATATATGTATATATATATATTTGGATAGAGATACTATTGTTCCAACCTCACTGTTTTAAAATCTTGCCATTTTCTCCATTGAATTGTGTTTGCACTTTTGTCAAAATCAATTAATCATCTATGTTTGCATTTATTTGTGGACTCTATACTCTGTCTTTTCAGTCTGTCTTTCCCTTTTTTGATATCACACAGTCTTTTCTTTTTCTTTATTAGAGAAGTTGAGAGTTAACAGAACAATCATGCATAAGATAACACAATTCCCATATATCATCCTTTTTTTAACAACACAGTCTTGATTACTGTAGCATTGTCTTGGTTTGCCATTGTTGCTATGACAAATACCAGAAGTTAGTTGGCTTAAATAACAATAATTTATTGGCCTAAAGTTTTGAGGCTGTAAGTACAAAATTAGGTGTCATTAGACCATGTGTTTTCTAAAGTCTGTCGTGTATAGTTGGTGACTTGTGGCAATTGATCTTTGCCTCTGTTATGGAACAGTCTATTTACTCTGTCTCCTCTTGTGGCTTGTATTTCCAAGACCACATTTGTTTTGCTTGTAATGACTCCAGGCATAGGATTAAGGCCTGCCTGAATTCAATTTGGCCTCAGCTGAAGAGGATCTTTGAAGACCTAATTTGAAATGATCCCATACCCACTAGAGGGGAGATTAGAATTGGAACATGTCTTTTTTGGGGACGTGATTCAATCTACCACAAGCAATTTCGTAAGTCTTGAAATCAGATGGTGTGATTCCTTCAACTCTGTTCTCTTGAATAATAGCTTTGGCTATTCTTGTTCATTTGACTTTTCATGGAAATTTGAGAATCATCTTTCTGATTTCTTGTAATTGCTTGGAATGTGTACATCAGTTTGGAGATGATGGGCATCTTAACCATATTGAATGTTACAATCTATAAATATGTGTAGTTTATTTTTCCATTTATATGTCTTCCTTGATTCTTTCATTAATATTTCACACACTGCATTGTACAACTATAGTTCATATTTTATTAGATTTATAGGTAAGTATTTCATTTTTTGGTGTTGTAAATGGAACTGCTTTTTGAAAATTTTGATTTCCAATTATTCATTGCAAATATATATAAATAGTATTTGCCTGATATTCTGTAACTTTGCTAAATACCCTTATCAATTCTAGTAGAAATTTTTTTAGCTGTGTTGGTATTTTCTTTGCAGACAATAAAGTCATTTGCTAATAGAGATAATCTTATTTTTTGCTTTCCAATCTGAATGCCATTTACTTCTTCTATCTTGCTTAATACACTATTTGGGATCTATAGTACTATGTCAAAGTGACATTTTAGGAGTAGGAATCCTTGCTTTCCTTCTCAGTTTAGTGGTAAAGAATTCATCCTTTCATGTTTATGAAGTTTCTGGTAGATCTTTGGTAGATGCCCTTCATCAGGTTGGAGAAGTTCCATTATATTTATTTATAAACATACATGAATACCACCCTATCTATATCTATCTATCTATTGGTCTATCTAAATATTATAGTGAATGAATACTGAATTTTATTAAGTATGTTTTCTATATCTATCTGATAATACATAGTTTTATTTCTTTACTCTGTTGATAAGGTGAATTACATTGGTAGATATAAAACCAATCTTATATTACCAAGATAAACCTTACTTGTCATGTTTTTTATATAAAATTTAACCAAGAGGACTTATACTTTAATGACAAAGCTTCAAAAATGCCCAGTAGATAAAGGAGAAACACTGAAAGTCCCTGAGGGAACACATAGAACTTTGTTGTTCAGAGATTATTCTAGCACCTGTGTAGATGACCAAATTAAGGTGAGTATTATTCTAGAATAATGGTTGGAAGGCACTTACTATAATACATATCAATTAAAAACTAAAAAGTTCCTAAATTTTGGTGGATGCTGTGGGAAAGGATGGAGGGCATTGTGGTAGACTCTATTGCTTAGCATTTGAGGAATGTGTAAAATATTCTGTGGGTTTTCATCCAGAGAACAGTTTAATTTCCCAAAATATTTGTTGAGTTTCTACTGTGTACACTGAAATCAACTTAGCACCAGGAACAAAGTAGTAAACAAGACAGAAGTGGTCTTTGTACTGACAGAGCTTACAGTTTATAGGAGAACAACAAACTCAAAGAAAAAGAATAATGTCTGATGGGTGTTATGATGGAGTATCTACTGGAAGGTATGAATAAATAAATTGTGATAGCTGAAAATTATGTAATATCTCTCATTTATTGGGCACTGTTCTGAGCACCTAACTTATATTAGCTCAATTAACAGTCACAACAACCCAATGAAAGAGATGCTATTTTCCCATCTGTATTTGACAAATTGTGAGGTAGAGTTCAACAACTGGCCTAAAATCAGGAATTGTGGCCATAGTAGTTAACCAAAGACCATCTGACTCTAGAGGCCAATTAATGACAATGATGAGAATAAATTGATGAACACAGTTACTGAAATGTTACATTTAGGAACAAAGTAAGGATATAAACATAGACATTTACAGTAGCAGTTTAGAAGTGAAGACTTTAGAGAAAGAGAAGGCACTAAAATTTATTTTGGAGATATCTGAGAAGAGAAAACTGATGTCAGTTACAGCAATCCTTGACAATTTTCAAATATAGAAATATAGAAACCTGGAGGCAAAACACTTGCAGAAAAATCTACAATAGGATATGGGAAGAAGGAAGTTACAAAAATGATGAAATATTTACATTTTTCTTCAGAGTTGAAGATGGCAGAGAGATGGAAGTTTTCTTTTTATCTCTGCAATGGTGGATGTACAATCCCAAGAGATAAGTGAAAATTTGCAGAAAATATTGGTTCCTAAAGGACTAAAGACATAATGTGGTCCAGGGTGTAAATACTTTCTGCTTACTTCCCTATTATGTACCCAGAACCTGTCCCCTGGGGAAGAGACTCAGCAAACTTCTCACCTGTTTATAACCAAGTGCATTGCACCACTAAACAAGCAACAAATATGATGATAAACAAGGACTTTGTCTTCTACTGCATGAGAGGACTCAACGTTAAAATTGGAAATTATGATCTGTGGCTCAGAATTATAACCAAGGCATATTGAAAATTAAGTCTGTTCTGCATCCTCTTAGATTCAAAGGAAAAAATTCACTGAGTTTGAAATTGCCTTTCAAGGACCACAGGGATTAATAAGAGCAATCAGGAAGCTGAGAGGTTTTCTGTACTAAAGAAGGTAAGTTCCTGAATTCTATTCATTATGTCCTCCATATTTTGATTGAAGTCTAGGGATTAAGACATGTGGCTTTCTTGACATTTTGTATAGTCTTGCCAGTCTGGTGAATTAGGTGGAAGAATCTGTTTGAGGGGCAACAGAGAATATTCAGAGGCAATAGGAGCCTCAGGCTTCCTCTATCTCAGTGTGTACATTCCCCATCCATGGGGAACTCACTCTTATGGATGTATGGCTTTTACTTTGTGACTTGGGGCAGCTGCTGAAACTCCTTGGCTCTGATCCCTTAGTTTTGATCTGGAAACAATAATAATGGTTCCCACACCACCAGGATCAAAATGCATTAGGGGCCAGCTCCAGGTAGCTAGGTTGTCTGCCTCCAGTTTTACTAATGAGGGCAGGGCTCATGTGAATGAGAAAATGATGAGATGAGAGAGATGGTTCTGTCCTGGTCCATCTTCTCTCTTCTCACTTTGTTTTCCAGGTTTGCAGGTGACTGAGCTTGTACCTTGACTTACCAGGCCTGGGCCAGGGGACCTGATATCACCCCCTGGGGAGGGTAGTGGGTACGGGCGTTAGTGCCCTCTGCAGCCCCCCCGAGCCTGGGGAGCGAGGTCAAGGCAGCTCCCTTTTCCTCACCCAAAATGTCACGGGCAGGGAAGGCTTGCCGGAGGGAACCGCCTTTCTCCCAACCGCCCTTTCCCCACTTCCTTATCTTACCCGCACACTCCCCTGTGCCAAGGCAACTCCTGCCACCGCCAGCGCGCATGCACCGTGGCCAAAACAACTCCCGCCCGCTGCAACGGCTCCTGCGTCCTCTCAGAACCAATCCTAGCCCCTCTCCCTTCAGTATTGCCATTTAAGGCTACTTCACCTCTTTTCCAGCCCTGCCCTTCTTACCAGCCTATATAACCTGTAATCACCCCTAAATAAAAGCTCTCTTTGGCGCATACTCCTACTGGATGAAGAGTGTCTTGTCCTTATCGCCGCCCTCCACACCTTGCACGCCTCCCGCCGAGGACCCGGCCAAGTCCTCCGCCTCGCCCTCGCCTCCGGGAAAGAGCCCCCGCCGCCGGTACCCTTTAAGCAGCCCCGAGAGCTGAGGGCTCCGCTACCGGCCGCCACTCCCCCCAGAAGCAGTAACCGCGACCGCAACTGGTGCCCTGTGTGAGGAAGCGTCTCCACACAACAGTTCGGCAGGTCGCCCGCTCGCCCGGACGCCTCTCCAGCTTCCCGTTTCCTCGCCTGCAAGGTAAGGGCCGCCTCTCCTTCGCCGCTTCCGGAGCCGTGGGAGGTTCACTGCTCCGAAGCCGCTCCTCCCTTCCCCCACGCTCTCTTCGTCCGGTGGGAGTGTGTGCCAAGGAGAGCTCTCTTCGTCCTCTTGTATGCGCACTTCTATGACCCCCGTTCCTCCTAACGCTCTCCCTCTTCCCCTCCATTACTTTGCTGTGGTTCTTTGTATCTTTGTTTCCTCATTTGGCGCCATGTGCCTCTTTGCAACCGCCCCCCCCCCCGACTACTCCCGTTGCCAAAGGGCACTGCTTTCCGCTCTCGCCGTCTCCTTCGGCCTTGCGGCCACAGTTTATCTCATTCTCTCTGCTCGGTAAACAACCTCCCCTCCTCCCCCCTCAGCTATGGGTAATCGTCTGTCTACGTGCCAGGCACCTCAAGTTCGTGCTCTAGCGGGTCTCCTAGACACTCATCGCTACAAAGTGTCTGTTCGGTAGCTGCAAGTATACTGGGACCTCCTGCTGCCCTTTAACCCATGGCTCACCACTTGCCATCTTTGGGACCCTGTTACTTATGATCGTCTAATTGATCAAGTCACTAACGCCATGGAACATGAGAGCAAGCGCTTCCCTCCCGGCTTGCTCCCCACCTTGATAACCATCCGCTCCTGCCTTCAAGGCTCCCTCCCCCCTGATCGAGGCCCCATTAAATCCAAGGAGGCCCTATCAACCCAGCCAACAGATTCAGATAGCAATATTAATTCAAATCATGACTCGGACACGGAGTCCTTAGTCGAGCAGATTAACAACGCGCTCGAGGTGACTCCCAAAAAGCAAAATAACACTGCGCCACGCCAAGATGGCGAACTTCCTCCTTCTTTTTCCATCGAGGGGAGGAAATGCTCCGGCGATGACATCAGCCCTAAGCTGGGCCAGAATGACATCAGCCCTAAGCTAAGCCGGAAACCGCATACGCTTTACCCCGCCCTTCCACAGGGCGGAGCTAGTCCGTCATCTTGTACCTTGAACCCCGCCCTTTCACAGGGCGGGGCTGATCCACCATCTTGTGTCTTAACCACGCCCACCACGCCGCCATCTTGCGACGCTTGGGGCCTCCCACTTCCACCTCCCCCTTCGACAAGCTCCCCCTCGGAGCCGCTACCGGCAGCTGCCGCCGCTCCTCCCACCCTGCCGACTAACAACCCCTGGCTGCCTTCTACACCTCAAGGCAACCCTTGGGGCAACGCTCCCCCTACCCCCACTCCCGCGCCAAGTCCTCTGCAAGCGCGTCCTCCTTTCTCTCGTGCTTTTCGCTGCTTTCCTCTTAACCTTGCCCCCACCCCACAGAAACCGTATGACTGGTATCCCATTGACTCAGATACTATCAAGCAGCTTCGCAGGGCCGTCAAGGAGGACGGGTTAGGTAGCCCATACGCTTCCCAAATACTGCAGGATCTCGGCATGGACTTTTGCATCCCCCAAGACTGGGCCTCGCTTGCCCGTTCCATTCTTAACCCTGGTCAGTTTGTTGACTGGCGTGCTCACTTCCAGGCAGAAGAAGCTAAGCAAAGTGAGCAAGACACAGCCCTTGAAGTCTATCATCCCCCCGAAGCCTATATGGGCACTGGAGCGTTTCTAAATGCGTCTGCTTATATTAATGTCCCTGCCACCTTCTGGACTATCCTCAGAGGCATCGCCTTACGCGCGTTTGCCAATTGCTCTGCCCGTCGACCTGACAAATTTACCAAGCTCTTCCAGGAGCCGAGTAAGCCTTTCACCACCTTTGTCTCCAGAGTCGAAGAAACCTGCGCTCGAAAGGTAAGTAATCCCCAGGCCCAATATTACATGTGCCCATCCTCAAATCCTGAAAAATCGTACTGTAATTCCCCCAACGAGTACTACTGTGCATACTGGGGGTGTGAAACACTAACCACTAATTGAAAGCCTCCTGTTCCTGATCATTACCTTACCCTAAAGTGGGCCCCTACAGGGTGCAAACTCCCTACTGTTAACTGGCTCGGCCAAGAAAGTAAGGGATCCTGCACACATCTTAATCTTACAGTGCAGCTCCCCACTAATCCCTCCTGGTTACTCAGTCAAACTTGAGGCTTCAGAATCTATGAAAAAGGAACCGACTGAGAATCACTTATTCTTATAAAAAAGGAGGCTGTAAGCCAACCATACCAAAATACTGCTTTAAAAACACCCTCTGGCATAGGTCCCAATAAAGTCATTAACCCCCTTTTTCCACAGCTCTCCAGCCGCACCTCAGCTCCAACCAGCCGCACCTCAGCTGCAAACAACGCATCGCCAACCCCACCACCCCAGCTTCCTCTACCCCCCTCTCGTTATTCCTCTCCCCTCCTCAGCCTCATCCAAGCCGCCTTTGCCTCAGTAAACTCCTCCAACCCCAATTTTACCTCATCCTGCTGGCTCTGCCTCTCCACCTCTTCCTCACTATACGAGCCCGTTGCCTCCAACCTCTCCTTTTCAGAAAGCACAGAAAACAGCCCCTTAGAATGCAATTGGAATACCTCTGCCGTCCCCCTGACCTTTCATTCAGTCTCCTATACGGGAAAGTGCGTCCGCCCTCGCTCCAGTAACTCTCCCGACCTCACTGCCTGTGCCAGCTACTCATCTCCCAGCAGCTCGGCAAAATTTCTCATTCCTCATAACTCCTCTCAATGGCTCTGCTCCTCTACAGGACTTACCCCCTGTCTCAGCACGAATATCATCAGTGAATATAAAGAAACTTGCCTCCTAATTGTCCTTATCCCTAGGGTCTTATACCACAGCGAAGAAAACTTCTTCCTCCGTCTGGAAAGAACCGCAGCTCCTACCCTTCTGCAAAAGCGAGAGCCCATCACCGCCCTCACAATTGCCTCCCTCCTAGGTCTTGCCGGCACTGGCACCGGAATCGCTGCACTAGCCAGTCAAGGCTCCGCCCTAACTCACCTCCGGGCGGCTGTTGACGAAGACATTCATCACTTACAAAACGCTATTTACCATCTAAAAAATTCTGTCAATTCCCTCTCTGAGGTAGTGCTCCAAAACCGCCGAGGTCTTGACCTTCTCCTCCTCAAAGAAGGAGGCCTCTGCGCCGCCCTAGGAGAAGAGTGCTATGTATATGCCAATTCCACAGGTCTCGTCGAGGACAGCCTAAAAAGGGTCCGAGAGGGACTGGAAAAGCGTAAAAGAGATCGTGAAGCCACCAGTTATTGGTCCAGTTTTTTCACTCCCATCCTCCCATACATCCTTCCTTTTCTTGGCCCCTTATTAATAATTATTCTAGCTCTCATCTTAGGACCCTGCCTCATCCGCAAAATTGTCCAGCTTGTAAGAAAACAAACGGATGCCATTTTTTCCTCGTTCGTGCAAATCCAGTATCAGCGACTCGCCACCTCTGACGCCCCCCACTCCAAGATGACAGCCAACCCTCCGCGACCTCAATGCCACCGGTCGACTCGCCAACCGCGAGGCCCTTCTCAATCACCTGAACATCGTTCTCGCCTCGAGTTCCAGCTTCTCTGAACCCCTGAACTTTAAACCCCTCACCTTCGCCCAGCCCGCTGCAGCGAAGCCATTGTCAAGCGCCCGGACACCACACCAACACTGAGCTCCAGCCTCGCTGAGCCACCGTCAACCCCTTTTTCCCTTCCCTGACCTCCCCCTTCCCTCACCCTTAGCGGGCCTCTCCGGTAAAGCCTCTTCCTCTAATTAGAAAAGAAAGGGGAATTGCGGGTGACTGAGCTTGTACCTCGACTTACCAGGCCTGGGCCAGGGGACCTGATATCACCCCCTGGGGAGGGTAGTGGGTACGGGCGTTAGTGCCCTCTGCAGCCCCCCCGAGCCTGGGGAGCGAGGTCAAGGCAGCTCCCTTTTCCTCACCCAAAATGTCACGGGCAGGGAAGGCTTGCCGGAGGGAACCGCCTTTCTCCCAACCGCCCTTTCCCCACTTCCTTATCTTACCCGCACACTCCCCTGTGCCAAGGCAACTCCTGCCACCGCCAGCGCGCATGCACCGTGGCCAAAACAACTCCCGCCCGCTGCAACGGCTCCTGCGTCCTCTCAGAACCAATCCTAGCCCCTCTCCCTTCAGTATTGCCATTTAAGGCTACTTCACCTCTTTTCCAGCCCTGCCCTTCTTACCAGCCTATATAACCTGTAATCACCCCTAAATAAAAGCTCTCTTTGGCGCATACTCCTACTGGATGAAGAGTGTCTTGTCCTTATCGCCGCCCTCCACACCTTGCACGCCTCCCGCCGAGGACCCGGCCAAGTCCTCCGCCTCGCCCTCGCCTCCGGGAAAGAGCCCCCGCCGCCGGTACCCTTTAAGCAGCCCCGAGAGCTGAGGGCTCCGCTACCGGCCGCCACTCCCCCCAGAAGCAGTAACCGCGACCGCACAGGTTCATGTTTCTTAAGGCAACAGTGTGTTTCACTCTGTAGCTTATATTGGTGATGCTGTTGGTTATATTTAGTTAGGGCTCCATTAAGGAGAAGTCAGTGTCAATATCATGGTACTAGTAAAGGCCAGTTCTGTCTTGGGTTAGTCTCAGACATTCCCACTGTAGAATCCACTCCTGTGGGAAGAGATATTGTTGGAAGATCTGGATTGCCTTCAATAGTAACCTTTTTTTTGTGCCCTCAGATCCCCTAGACCATAATGGCTACTAGAAATGGCTCTTTTGTGTCTGAATTCATTCTGGTGGGATCAACAGATCATCCAGATCTCCAACTCCCCGTTTTTCCTGTTCTTAGCAATGTATATGACCACAGTGTTGGGAAACTTGGGATTGATAATTCTAATTGGACTGAATTCCCACCTTTACACCCCCATGTATTTCTTCCTGTTTAACTTGTCCTTCATAGACCTCTGTTATTCTTCTGTTATTACTCCAAAAATGCTGATCAACTTCTTATCAGAGAAGAATATTATCTCCCATATTTCATGCATGATCCAGCTCTACTTTTTCTGTTTTTTTTTTTTTTTTTTTTTTTTTTTTTTTTTTTTTTTTTTTTTTTTTTGTATTTCTGAGTGCTATGTGCTGACATCAATGGCCTATGATTGCTATGTGGCCATCTGTAATCCACTCTTGTATAACATTGCCATGTCCCTTAAGATATGTGTCAATCTTATCTTTGGTTCATACTTGATGGCATTTTCTGGTGCTCTGGCCCACACCACATGCCTGCTGAGACTGACCTTCTGTGATGCCAACACCATCAATCATTATTTCTGTGACATCCTCCCTGTGCTCCAGCTCTCCTGCACAAGCACCTATGTCAATGAGCTGGTTGTCTTCCTCGTGTCAGGTATCAACATCATCGTGCCCAGTCTCACCATCTTTACCTCTTATGGTTTCATTCTCTCCAGCATCCTCCACATCAGTTCCACTGAAGGCAGGTCAAAAGCCTCCAGCACCTGCAGTTCCCACATAATGGCTGTTTCTCTGTTCTTTGGATCAGGTTCATCAATGTATCTCCTACCATCTTCTGCCAGGTCTAGGACTGAGGGAAAAACCTCTTCTGTCTTCTGTGCCAATGTGGTTCCAATGATGAACCCCTTAATCTAGAGCTTGAGGAATAAAGATGTAATACTTGCCCTGAGAAAAATCCTGAAAATTAGAATGTTTTGATCAGAATCTGTTTTTCTTTGTCCAGGTAGTTTCAGCACAGGGAGATGCTGTGTGTATATATGTAACATTTTTAGATGGCAGCCTTCCTATCCTTTTTCTTCTTTCCAAGTTGAAGGAAATTTGACTCTTGTCCCAAAAATTTAGTTCCCCTTTTTTGAATAAGCCTTCCTCCTTTATTCAATATTACACAATTTCTTCTTCTCAACTTTTTTTCCTGTTTAAGCATAATATTAAGGGAGGAATTTATTATGTCTGGGTTTTTTCTTTGTCAGTTTGAACTTTTTATTTTCTCTTGGAGAAAGGTGACTGATTCTGAAAATTCTCAAATAAAGTATCTGTAGGGTAACACTTTGTCTTTGGAGGGTGGGGCTGGGACATTTATATGTCAGCTGTAATGAGCCACTGGAAGCATGAGTCAGTCTATTTCTATTCCTCTCTTTCCCTCCTTCATGGAGAGAAGAATGTCTCTTTCAAATGCTGGTGTTCCACCAAGATGGAAGGTTCCCTAAAGACTTTAACTATATTCCACAGTGAAGGTGTAAATGCTAGGAACTAATGTTCTACTGCTTGGAGTTTGCTATTTATCTTTGAACACCCAAACAAGTACATAATAGTTGATCAATATATGAGTATTGCCTGGAGAGGAAACTGGAGCACAGGATGATAATGAGTTAAAGTCACACAACTTAAAAGCCTGGACTTAGACTCCGCATTTTAAGTTTATTCTCTTTGTAGTACACTTTCCTTCCACTTTATTTTATTATTTTTATTTCAATAAATATGACAAATGGGAAAACATTTCAGTTTTTAAGATCTATGAATATCTCTCAATGTGGGCATTGCTTTTTTGTTTGTTTAGGGAAACACCTTGATGGGCTGTTTTTATTGGCAAAGAGGAGGCCTGCTTTGCTGTCATAGTTGCAAGATGATTGGATTAAATGGAAAGATGCCTTTCTGTAAAATAAAACATATAAAATAAAGTTGGAACATTTGCATGTGCTAGTGGATTCAAAAAACATGTGACGGGAGAAAAAGGAGACCAGCAGCATGTCATTAACCACGGCCAACAGAGGCATATGGTCAATAATAAGAGCCACCTCAATGGGGA
Source organism: Choloepus didactylus (assembly GCF_015220235.1). Classification (NCBI taxonomy): domain Eukaryota; kingdom Metazoa; phylum Chordata; class Mammalia; order Pilosa; family Megalonychidae; genus Choloepus; species Choloepus didactylus. The sequence continues at coordinate 142,377,839 of NC_051312.1, read as the reverse complement.
AAAGCAAATAAGGGTTTACAGACCACATTTCCATCTTAGTTTGTGTCCTGTACACAGAATTCTGTAGTTGTCTTTACTGTCCATCGAGCTTGGTAAAACTATAGTGTACAGTAACCAAGCATTATAAGTGTTTGGGGGGATAAAGGAGAATAAAGTGTGTCCACATATTTGGGGAATCAGGTAGAGAGAGGGCAGCACCTTCAGGGGATAAAATAGTGAGTGGTAAGTGAAACTCAGGAATTTAGAGAGTAAGTGACAGGGAAATGAAATCCCATATGTACCCCATACTCTCTCTGCTGGAAGTCCCTTGAAATATTATGTAGATAAAAGGATTTCTTTGGTAGGATGAGAGCTTAAGTCATTTGCTTAAAGAAAGTTTGAACCCAGAGCATTGCATGGCCTGGACAACAATTTAGTCATCCAGTTTATGTTGCTTCCATATCTACCCCCATAGGGATTTTGAGGTATAAAAACCTCAAATTGCAGTTGTGAGAGCAATTATAATCTGAGGAAACATTTGGTGAATAAATCCAGTTGTGACATTATCTTTTCCAGAATAGGATGTTGAATTATTTTTCTTCTGAAGAATTTGGCAAAAATATGGCTACTCTCAAAATCCTTAATCTAGTATATCAAGTAACAGTTTAAACAGTTCATAATGTTTATCGTTTTTCTCATCTCCACTCAAGAGGTAGATATTGTGAAATTTAGCAAAGCTGGTTTGATTGTTTTTTAGATATTTATCATTGCTAAATCCTTGACAAAGTCTTAAATGGCTACTCATGCCCCATTCCCTGACCCCAATTTCACCTGCCTGATTTTCATTCACCTCTATGTATAGAAAATGTTTTACCTAGGCAGGAGTTTTCTTTTGTTTTTTCCTTCTCCTTTCTGTCCCTTTTGATAAAATACTTTACATGTTGAAAAAAGTATTTCTAAATAGGAAAAATATTGCATATTAAGATAGATGAATCATTTTAGCCATTGTTTTAATTTAGCCATTATTTTATTCATTTACATGAAGAGTTGTCATGAAAGAAACATGTATATTAATCATTAACTCTGTTACTAGAAATACTTTGGGAACTTACTTTACTTCTGTCTCACCAATAGTACAATAGATATCTTTATAGAAGGTATACTTTTAATTCTCCAATGCTTTGCTGATTTGTATATTTAGAACACTGGGTGGTCAAGAAATACTTGTTTAATTGGGTAATCTTATTTCAATAACAATAGTACAATTTTATTTTGTAAATAAGAATGATATGTAGCTGAGGAGAAATTGCATGTATCTCATGATGCCAATAAGTGTGATAAAAATTGCAATCTAAATGACAAAAATTTTGAAAAATGGCATATAGTGCTTATTGTGAATTATGTTGTTACTTAAAGAAAAATAATGCACGTTAAGCTAGATGAAACATTTTAGTTATTGTTTTTCTTTTAAATGAGATTTTTCATGAAAAAAGTATATATTAATGATAATAAGCTATGTTCCTAGAAACATTTTGTGAACTTGTTTAAACTTTGTCTTGACAGTCAATAAGCATCTATGTGATAAAGGCTATTCTTTTACTTTTCTAATGTTTTTGGTGCTTTCTGTATTTAAGATATCAGAGATACTGGGTGTATAAGACATACTTGTTGAATTGGATTATCTTGCTTCAATAACAATAAAAAAGATTTATATTTATAAATAATAATTAATAAGTAATAAGTAACTATACCAGTAATGAATAAAACATAAGTTATTGGGAATTTAATGTTTTTACTAATCAATAGGTCATTAAAAGATAACTATTTTGATTATATTTTCATTTTTAATATTTTAAATAAAACATTTTGCAAAACCTTGTTTATAGAAGTTCTTTCTGTCCTTCAACCAACTTCTATAAAATTAATGTCCTACCTAATCTCAATGCGGTTCTCAAAACCAGAAGACAAATATTGCATATTACACCTTATTCAAATGTAACCAATTGTCCTAATGATGTTCTTTTTCAAATTTTAATTTAATTTTTCTTAATGATGTAATACAGGATCACATATTGCATAGTTGTTATGAATTTTACTTTTCTCCAGTTTGGGACAGTTTATCAGTCTCCTTTGTCTTACATAACAGTCACTCTGTTAAAGAATGCCAAGCAATACTTTTATAAAATGAACCTCAGTCTGGATTTGTCTGAAGTTTCCTCATATTTAATTTCAGTTTATGCATTTTTGGCAAGATTTCAAAGAAGTGACATTGAGCCATTCTTAGTTAACATTTTTATTACTGATAATGTTAACTTTTATCACTTGTTGACAGGATCCGGATTCTCCAATATAAAGTTTGTTTTATTTACCTTGTAATGAAAATTACCTTGTGCGATATATTTTTAGGGCTAGACAAATATTTTCTCATTATTTTTGCCAACTAATTTTAGCTGCTACTGATTATTCATACCTGAAAGGATTATTACTCACGTGTTTTTCAAATTATTATTTTTTTTAAGTTTCATCATCCATTCTACATTATTAATTGTAATTGTACTATAAGGATATCTTTCTCTTTTCTATCTATCTGTCTATCTCTATTATTTACTCATTCTTCAATTTCAAAATATATGTATGGTCTCATAGATAATTATTACATAATATGAGTTATAATTCATTATCATCATTGTTTCTTTTATTGCTCAAATTCTTTCACATTTGGCTATTGGAAAACCATTCAGGTCCTTTTGGCATGTGTTTTGTTGACTACTTCCTTACTTTCTGTCACCACAAGGTTTTCCAGTCTCATCTTTGCCCTGAATTCAGCCATTTCTTCAAGCACTTCTGTGGGTTAATATGAAAATGTTATTCAGAAGCCATGATCTGAAAAGAAGGTATGTTTATTGCTACTAGGTGATATTGCTTGTAGGATCTCAGCAAAGAGATCAAGGAAATTCATGTATGTGTAGCTATTATATATCTATTTATGTGATTATATATTAAAATTTTGAGTTTATATGATATATTTTATTTTATTTGAAACCAAGACCATTATGTTTCTTGTAACCAACCCTTCTTTTATTATTTGTAAAAAAGCAGACATTTAATATTTACAAGTATTTACAATATATCTACTTGCTTTATATAATTTTAATGCTTATTGCTTAATTCTCGTAGTTTCAGAATTGCTAACACATACTTCAGTGAGAAATAAATTTAATATCTAGAGTAAAATAATTGCATATTTTTCTTTTTGCCCTTAGCTTCAGAATCTGTTTCAGTGTAATGTTTTCCCAAGTTACTTAGCTTGGTTCTGTTTCTCTCCTTGATGTTCAGTATGGTTATGCTATTTATTGGATGTTAGAAAGTATATCAATGATCAGTCTCAAAATAATACTCATAAAAGCTGACATTAAGAAAGAACTGGAGAAAACTGAGAAGACACCCCATTTATGCCATGCAGTTTCTCATTTATTCAGAATTTGGTGGTACAACTACCTTTTGAGGACATGTTAAAGGTGGGACCAAACAAGAGGGAGGCTTCATAGTCTGTTTAAGGAGTAACTAGACTTTCAGGTCTCCTCTATCACTACATGCTGCCAGCTGACTGCCTCCATTTTAACCACGATAAAAGATGCCACATTTATTTTTAAGAAAGTAATCTCAAAAGGTTTCTGAATTACCAGTCTATACGAATATATGAGAGAGAGTTTTCCATACTGAAAATAGGGCAATTCAATTGAAGTTTCACATAATGACTATTGACACCTCTAGCTTTCATCTTCTACTCAGCATAGCTAACAGGATTCTGAAAACTAGGTTTATCTCCTCCAGAAAGGTCAGAAAGCCCTTTCTAGGGTCTTAAACAAGTCAATAATAATAGACCTAATGTCATTGCCACTAGGGTCACCTACTGAACTGAGCAGTGAGGCTCACAGATGTCAAGCACATGCCCCTGGAGATGGTGGTCATTGTGTAGAATCCTTTCCTATATGTTAAGGCATGGGCTAGTAAGCCGAGACAGTCAAAGAGAATGTCTGACATAAAATAAACATGCTGAATAAACAAAACAATTTGAAGTAAACAGACAATAAAAAGAGAAGACAACTCAATAAAAGACTCAAAAGAGGACAAAAAGTACCCGCACTGGTTTGACTATATTATGTCTCCCTAAAAAGCCATATTCTTTAATACAATCATGTGGGGGCACAGTTATTAATCTTTTTGATTAGTGTGGACTCTTGATTGAATGTTTCCATGGAGATGTGACTTACCAAACTGTAGGTAATATCTTTGATTAGATTAATTCCATAGAGGTGTTAACCCACCCATCCAGTGTGGGTCTTAATTAAATCACTGGAGTCCTGTAAGAGCCCCAGACAGAAGGAGCTTGGTGATGCAGCTGAGAGAGATTTTTAGAGAGATGCTTGGGAGCTGATGCTTAGAGATGCTTGGAGACATTTGGAAATGCTAGCCCAGAGTGTGCTCCAGAGAAGCTAAGAGAGACAAGCCCAGAGACATTTAGGAGAAAGCCATTTTGAAACTAGAACACCAGAGCACGTGCCAGCCACATGGCTTCCTAGCTAACAGAGGTTTCCCAGACACCATTGGCCATTCTTCACTGAAGGTATACTCTTGTTGATGTTTTAATTTAGACATTTTCATGGCCTTCAGACTGTAAATTTGTAACCAAGTAAACCCCAATCCATTTCTGTTATTTTTCATAAGGGTAACATTAACAAATCAGAACAGTACTCTTTGTAATGTGATTTTATTGAGATATATTCACACACCCACCATATAATCCATCCAAAGTATAGTCAGTGTCTCATAGTATCATCATATAGTTGTGCATTCGTCAACACAGTCAATTTTAGAACATTTTCATTACTCAAAAAAATTGAAAATAAAAATATAAAAGAACACCTGAAACATCCCATACACATTATCCCTGCCATTCCCTCCCCCCATAAAAGCTGTATAGTTATACAATCATCATCAAGAATCAAGGCTACTGGATTACAGTTCAACTGTTTAAGGTATTTCATTCTAGCGGTTCTAATACACTTGAATCTGAAAAGAAATATCTATATAATACATAAGAATAACCTCCAGAATGACCTCTTGACTCTATTCAAAATCTCTTAGCCACTGAAACTTCAGTGTGTTTCATTTTTCCCCCTTTTGGTCAAGAAGGCAATCTTGGACCTATACTTGTTTTTCATAAGAGTTAGGAAATTTTCAGTGATTATTTCCTCCATTTTTCTTTTTGTCCCCTTTCCCTTCTCTTTTCCTTGTGGGACACTTCCTACACTTACATTCATGTGCTCCATTTTGTCATTCAGTTCCCTAAGACTGTGCTCATATTTTTCCGTTCTTTTCTGTATCTGTTTCTTATGTGTGTAGGAATCAAATATTCTGTTTTCTAGTTCACTAATCCTTTCTTTTTCTCCCTCAAATCTGCTGTTGTATGTCTCCATTGTGTTTTCATCTCTTCTATTCTGCCTTTCATTCCCATAAGTTTTGTCATTTGTTTTTTCAAGCTCTCAAGGTCTTCTCTGTGGAAACCCTGTGTCTTCTTTATGTCCTTCATCTCTTTTGCTACATTTTCCTTCAACTCATTGATTTAATTTAGAAGAGTTTTTTGAACATCTTTAATTAGTAGTTTCAACTCCTGTATCTCAGTTGAAGAGTAATTTTGTTCCTTTTAATGTGCCATATCTTTGTGCTTCCTAGTATGATGTGATTTTTTGCTGTCTAGGCATCTGATTTCTTGATTAGCTTATTCTTGAGGTTGTTTCCTCTCTTTTGCCTTGGGTTTTTCTTGTTGGTTGAATTTTATTTTTATCTGTTCTTTGTCTCTCTCACTGACCAGTTGTCAGATTGGCTCTGCCTCCTAGTCCCCACCCCACCCCCCCAAAAAAATAAGATGCTCACAGCCTGTTGCCTTAGGGGTGTGGGGCAGATATTGCACCAGAGCAAGATTTCTCTGTGTGGGTAAAACAAGTATGCTGCCTCCCAGTTGTGCTCTGTTTTTCACTGGCCAGCAAGCTCTGGGTTTGTTTTAGGGCACTGCATTAACCAGTGAGTCATCCATATTTCTCAGTCAAATCAGGACTCGGCTCCCTTACAAGGTGTGTAGACCAGCCCTAGTGGACCTGGGATAGGGTCTAGAGAGGCTCTGAGAAGCCCTACAATTCCCTTGTACTTTCCAGTCTGCTCAGCAGATTGCACTTTTCAGTGACTTCATTGTCTTCAGAAGGTGTTTACCTTCTGGAGCCAAGGCTGCATCTGATCAGGCAGGGCTGAATTACCTCATGGGGCCCAGGCAGTGTCTCACCAGTGAGAGCTGAATTATGTCATGGATCCCAGGCAGCATCTGATTGGGTGAGGCTGAAACTGCAGGATTCCTGTGATCTCACTTTGCCTGCCAAAATCTGACTCAATGTGAGTCTGTGTCCCCCAATTTACTTGTGGCAGAGGACTCCCCCAGCTGCCATGGTTTTCATCTGTCCCTTAGACAATGATCAGGTTGCCTGCTGCTCAAGGGTGGGGAAAGGGCTTTTGGTCCCAGGCCTGAAATCAGAGTCTCTGTCCATGTTTTCTCAGAGTTTTGATCCCTCAGTGACCTGGAACTTGAAATGTCCTCCCCTATCCCCCAGGTCTCCAAATGGTGGGGAACTGTCTCACTGCTGTGAGAGATTTTATAATCTGTGTCCCCTTTGGTAGGTGGGAAGGATCCTGGCTGCTGTTTCTGTGCTCTTCCCATGCTGTGTGAGATGGAGTGAGGGTGAAGGGAGAGGACCAGCTGCTCTGAGATGTAATTTTCCTGCCTAATATTTTTCTGTCTTCAATTTGGCATTTTAGAGTCCTTCTCCAGTCTATACCTTCCTCTAGAGTTCTGAACAAGTCATAATTGTCCCATTTTCTGCTGAATCACAGAAGAGAAGTTTTCAAAAGCTGTTTATGTTGCCATATTGACGACATCACTTTTAAAGGCCTGAAAATGTACTCTTGAACATTTAAAATGATGGTAAAAATAAAGTCATTAAATGTACTGGAAGACAAAGTTGAGACTATGTGCTAGAAAGGAGAGTAAGTAATGGAAAATATAACAGAAAATAGAGTATAGAAAGAAGAAATTCAAGGATCTGACATCTTAATAACAGAAAGTACAGAAGGAGAACAGAGAGTAAAATGAGGAGGAAATCATAATTTATATAATTTACAAATCAATTCCTAGAACTGAAGAACTTAAATTTCCAGAATCCACCTAATTAATTAACCTACAAGTGTAGAAATAAGGTCACATAGTCAACATAGTGAATACTCAGAACAGTGGAAAAAATGTAAAATCTTAAAAGCTTTCACAATGGGGATAAAGTTGACCTAAAAAGTATCAAATTGTCCTTAAAAGTATCAAGAATCAGAAAGGCATTGAGCTTCTCACTATAGGATCAATGCTTTCAAAATATTGAGGTGAAAATGACTCACAAGTTATAGTCTGTGCCCATGCAAATGTCCAATAAATACGAACGTACAATTAAGGCAGTTTGAGATGTACAGAGATCATTAAAATGTGCATTTCAAGCGCATTTTCTCAAGAATCAGTGTGATATATGTTGCATCAAAATGAGTAAGAAAGTTTTTTTAAAAAAGGGGAAAATGTGATCCAGGAAATAGAAGACCCAGCATGAGAGAGAGAGAGAGAGAGAGAGGGAGAGAGAGAGAGAGAATCCACAGATTGATGGTAAACAAAGATCTCAGATGTCAGTTTTGCATCACAGCCAGAGGACCATCTATCACCTCTCCTCCAGTTTCCAACCACAAATTCATTCTTTCCTCATACAGCCTCACCAGGAGCACCTTTGATATTCATGTTTCTAATATTCTTTTTATGATGATATATGAATTCTTTAAAATGATAGAAACTTTCTCTACAGCTCTCCTCACTTCTCTCTGAGCCCTCATAAGAACTGCTTTAGGGTCCATGTCTCTGCAACAATCTCTTCAACACGATCTAGGCTTTTTCTCTCAAGTGACTCAAAATTATTCCAGCCTCTACCCATCTCTGAACTCCAAATCTATTCCATATTTTTAGTCATTTATCATAGCAGCACCCCAATACTTGGTACCTACAACTGCCTTCATTTATTGGGTTATTTTAAAAAATACCACAGACTGGTTGAATGAAACAACAGAAATTTTATGTCTCAAGGTTTGAAGGCCAAAAGTCCAAAATGGAGATGTCCTGGGGATATGCTTTTTTGTTATAATTTTCATTTGTATGTTTAAAGTGTTTGCTTATTCTTAGTTGTTGATAGAGATTGGTAGAATTCATGGGCAAAAAAAAAAAAAAAAACAAAACCATAGATGGGAAGGTATGAGTGTCTGAATTTTATTTGACTCTTTATGTTCTGAATTCCTACTGTGTGCTTCTCTCAGCTTCACTGGCTTTCTCGGGTTTTAGAATGGGATTTAATAAAAGACAGAAGTTTTTGTGTTTTTGTTTGTTTGTTTTTCTGTATTTTGTTTGGCAACATGAGAATCCTATCCCAAATAAAACTCCTAATTCATTTAGTCCAGTGTTATGCCTCTAATGGTAGTATGAGAGGGGTAAAGTATTCACATCTTTTGCTTATTTAATTTTTGTTTTGTTCATTTTTTTATTCTTGAGTTTTAAGTGTTCTTTATATCTTATGGATACAAGTTCTTTATCAGATGTATGATTGGAACATATTCTCTCAAATTCTGTGGCTTGTGTTTTCCTCTTTCTCAGAGGAAAATGGTTTCATTTTTATATTATCAATTTAAGCATTTAAAGTGAGCTTTTTTTGGTGTATTGTGATTTTGGTGTTCTATCTTAGGAATCTTTGCCCAACAGTATATCCCAGAGCTTCCGCCTTTTATTCTCTCTTAAATAACTTAATGATTAGGGGGAGATTGGGGTGTGGAGCAGAGTACTGGTATCAAATGTGTAGAGGGCAGGGATGCTGTGCATCATAAAATATGTAGACAGATCACCACGGTAAAGAATTTTCATGTCCAAAATGCATGTAGTGCCATGGGAGAGGAGAATGGAAAGGGGTGCTAAGACTTATCAGGCTCTTTTCATTTTCCAGACCTGGTCCAAATACTTTGTGTGGATTAACTCATGTATTACCCATAACAGTCCTATGAAATAACTCTTTATTACCCTCATTTTGCAGATGGGCATGAAAGGTTCAGAGGGCTTCCAAAACTCTTCTAAAATCTCACAGGGAGTGAAGAAGTGTGCATTAAACTCAGTCTAACTACTTCATTACATCACTTTGTTGAGTTGAAATCCACAGGCATATATGGTATTAAAACAGTGATCTAATATTTTATTCATGTAATCCTAGCAGCTTGTAGGAAAGTACTAGAAATAGCAAATGACTATGGCCCAGGACATACTTTAGAGTGTGTGCCATGTCCAGGAGACACTGAGGGGAGAGACCAAGGAGGGCATCAGTCCTTTGCACTGGGGATTAAGAATTCCTTACATAAAATATAAGCTGAGTAGAACACTGAGTCCCCAAGGATCCTGCTCTATGATACAGGATGTAAACACAGGCTCAGTAATTTCTACCCTCAAGAGGTTAATTTGCCTTTGCGGGAATCATGTAGGAGAAGATAATTTTCTGCACTTCTGATTGATTTCCCTAAACAAATAGGACATTAAGTTAATTTCCACTGAAGCCAGCTTTTTTTTGCAAGGCTCATATAAGATTGTTGGTTTCCACTTTGCAAGTGAAAAAGACAAATTTATAAATAGAAATTGAGGCCTCTTATCCTAAAATACCTCTTCTAGAATGTTGAAGACTGAGGACAGTGCTGATGGCTAGTGCCTCCTTTCATCATCAGAGACTTTGTCAGACTCAGGACAAAGTGAAGATGAAAGACCCTTAAGGCCCAGCATCAGTGAGGTCTCCAGGCAAAGGAGTCTTCTCTGACTTACTAATATCCTTCCAAAACCACAGCTACGTAAGTCAAGGAATCTACAGGAGCATGCCAGACCTTCATGTGACACTGAGATAAGCCCAGGATTCTAGAGGAGCGCTACAGATCTTCATTTGAGACTCAGAGAAGCCCATGTCAGAAGGAGGAAGTGCTGAGCCATTAGGAGTTCTACCAGCACTCTCCTCTGCACAGTGACCTAGAAACTGAGAGGGGGAAAGAAGGAAGAGGGAAGAACAGTGTGGACTCTCAGGCCTGGGGAATCCCTTCTGGATGTCCGGCACCTGAATGCCCTCCTGTGTGTCTTCAGGCAACCTTGATCTTGCAGTCCAGCAGATCCAGATCTCCCTCTGCAGAAAAAGACTTGGGGTACATCACTAAAATCAGCTTCACCCTGTTCTACAGCTCATGCCCTTGAAGTGAATGGCTGTGGAAAATGTCTCTGCAGTAACTCAGTTTATCCTTCTGGGTTTAACAGACAAACCTGAGATCCAGCTGCCCCTGTTTTCTCTGTTCTTAGTGAACTATGTGGTCACTGTGGTGGGGAATTTAATTTTAATTAACCTTATTTACCTGAATTCCCACCTTCATATCCCCATGTACTTTTTGCTCTTCAATCTCTCCTTCATTGATCTCTGCTATTCATTTGTCTTTACCCGTGTCTTTACCCCTAAAATGCTCATGAGCTTTAATTCATAGAGGAACATCATCTCCTTTGCAGGATGCATGGCTCAGCTATTTTTCTTCTGCTTCTTTGTCAGCTCTGAGTGCTATGTGCTGACAGCCATGGCCTATGATCGCTACGTGGTCATCTGTAAGCTCCTTTTTTACATCATAACCATGTCCCCTCAGGTGTGTTCTCTGCTGATGTCTGCTTCATATGTGATGGGGTTTGCTGTTGCAATGGCTCACACAGGGTGCATGATGAGGCTGACATTTTGTGATTCCAACATCATCAATCACTACATGTGTGATATCTTCCCCCTTATCCAGCTCTCCTGTAGCAGCACCTATGCCAATGAGCTTGTGGCCTCAATTATTGCAGGCACATTTATCATATTATCAAGTCTTATTATCTGTATCTCTTATACTCTGATTCTTTTCAGTATCCTTCACACACCATCTGCAAAGGGCTGGTCTAAAGCCTTCAGCACCTGTGGCTCCCATTTAATTGCTGTTGGTCTTTTTTATGGATCTGGGCTACTCAGTTATGTGACACCATCATCTGCTGGGTCTTTGGGACAGGAGAAGTTTTTCTCAGTGCTTTATACCAATGTGGTGCCCATGTTGAACCCCCTCATCTACAGCCTAAGGAACAAGGACATCAAACTTGCTCTAAAGAACACCCTGAAGAGGATAAACAGAGCAGAACCAGTGGTGGTGCCTTAGTCCCTCCCTCCATTACTGTGTCTTTCTCCTCTTCCTGCTGCTTATCACCACCTTCTATTCTTCTTTTGCATCTCTTCTTCTTCTTTCTAAAGTCATCTTTGTAGAATTTTCCATCTAATGTCTTTCCTCACTTTTCAGTATGATCATTTATTCTTTTACTATGCATACTTTATTTATCCATTTTATTTCTTAAAGAAAAAGTTAATTGTGGTCCATAGTGTGTCACAGTCTTTACAAATACTCCTGAAGATAAGTCTCCTCATCCTTTTCTGTAGTTGAGGAAATGACTGTGTCTTGTTCAAGGCCACAAAGCTAATGCTGCAGTGAGGGAATGAAAGGAAAGTAAAAGAGATTGTGAAAGAAGGGAAAGAGATTCTGGAGAGTTGTTTCAGAATGAGCCTGAAGGTGGGGTCATCACGGTAACGATGCCCTCAGCAAAGTGGCTGTAGCAGAGAGGGGAATGTCAGATTAGAAATATGCACATGTGCCTAGAGAGGTTTGATTTCATAAGGGATCATAAAGGACTAGCCACAAAGAAAGATTTATTCACAATCTTGTTTATGATAGTGATCATTTCCTGTATTGGTGAGGCTGAGGACCTTGTGTACAAACTTCCCTGGTGAGTCATGTGAATATTTTCATGGTAGTATGTGGAGTATAAAAATCCTATTATGTATTATATTTTAATTTTTTATCTTGTTGAAATGAAATATTAGAGTTATTCATGATAAATAAAAATTGTAGAACTTAGGACTAATAAAAGCCTCTTGTTTTGTGTGATATGCAGAAATGAAACTGTTCACCACTAGTTTCAGCCAGAATAGGAAAAGAAGCCCCTCACAGGATATATCTGTCAGGGAAACATAGTTAAGTATGTCTGTAATTTCTTTGGGTATCATGAGTTTTGAAAGGTTTGAAAACACTGGTGTTTAAAAAATAGCCTTAAAATATAATAATGTCTGTTAAAAAGATTACTTAATTCTGATTACTCACATTATTATCCAAGTAAAGGATCAGATATTTACATGTATTATGACATTTATCTCACCATCATAATTTTTTAAAATTCTTAGTTCCCAAGCAGAATTTGAACACATAGTATCTACTTCTATATTTCTTTGCCTATATCTATTAAATTGCCTGGTTAAATACCTTAAAATTGTATGGTTTGAATTTTGCCCTAAAGCACATAGTTTTAAATTTCACAAACTAATAAAGACATGAAATAAGGCATATATCATCAAAGTCTAAACTCTTGGTACTTAGGTGAATATATAATGTTTATCACAGATGTGGCACACTTGTGATCTGAGTACTGTCATATTCTCTAGCACTCCCTAGTGGATTGTAATTCAGCAAACAGCCTGACTCTGTTCTGTGAAGTCAACAGGTTTATTTCACTGGTTGAACTTATATTCTTGTATTGACCTAACAAATCAAATCACTTTAATTTGTTTAATTAAAATGACATTTTATGATATTTATAACTAAAATTGTGTAAATTCAAATCTCTTTTGACATTAATATAAGAAACCAGGTATAAAATTATAACACATAAGCTTATTATAGCTATTGAATGCTTATAAGATTTGTATCTCTGAATTGGTGAATTTCTTCAAGCCATGGATATTATCATATACATCTTGCTTATGTTCTTGTTATATCATAGATACTTCATAAAAACTTCAACCTGGAAAAATGTTGTTTTGCTTACATTCATCTCCATATTAACATATGTCTAGGACATGTAAAATATTTTTTACATAAAATCTTAACATTATTTATACTTTGTTTCTGATTCAATTTTTTGCCTAGGTACAGTTGGAGTTCTAGCCATATGGTCTGGGAGATTGTAGCCCATAATAGGGCTTATGGGAGGTCAATAAGGGAGGGGCTCTGAAATGACAACACACAATGTCTTTGCAAGGCAGGAAGAACTAAGAGTCAACAACGCACTCACTGCCCCATTCAACAGCCAGACCACAGAGCTGCTCCACCACCTGACCTCCAGCTATCACAGCCAAAGGCAGAGGTGGGCAGCACCCATTGTGGACAAGTGCCCTTAGGGTGCTGAGGGGCCCCAGGAGCACAATGTGCAGCCTCAGGTGCTGCAGTCTTAGTGATGGGAGCCAGGCTGGGGATCCTGGTGGTCCCTGCTCCAGGCAGCAGCCCCAATCTCAGTACCCCATATCAGGCACTTCTCTCTCTTTCTAGCTGACTTGTCCTTTTAGTGGCATCTAAGCTAGTTGCAGTGTGACTTGTCTAACATTGCACATGGTTTGTGCAAATTTGGGCTTTGTTATTTTGAAATACTTGAAATTAATAAGTGAAATTTGGTTCTAAATTGGTTCAACATTAAATTTGTCATCAAAAGAGCTTGTACATTATTGAAATATGATTTCAATTGTTAATTTTTGGATGGTTTGCAAAATGATTTTAAAATATTTTACTTACTTTTTCATTCAATGTTTCTTATAGTTGGTGATTGTAAAACTGTTACAGGTATAATATTAAGAATATTAAAAATTTTTGACCAGTCACTGTTAAAATCCACAAAACATGAAAAATATGTGACACAGAAGAAAGCACAAATTTTCATTAAGAATATGAAGATTCTTTATTTGGAAATATTATCTAAGAAAAAATAAAATAGTAACAAATCTTGTTCAAGTTAGAAGGATAATTTTGAGTTCTGATGGATAATTTTGAGTTCTGAATAATTTACTGTCATATGGTATATAATGAAAATACTGATTTTTTTCATTATATATATCATAACATACATATTGTACAGTTCACCAAAAATATCCCTTTATACTTTAATGAGTAATGTAAAAAATCAATGTACTCTCCATTTAGGTCATAAAATAAAATATTCCCAGAACATTAATATGTTATTCATTGTTTTAAGCAGTTTCATACTAAATAGGTATGTAGATCCCAATAACCTCCAACAATTCCAGGTAGGTAAATTATTAAATAGTTTATATAGTCAAATTTAAATAGTATATTCAGTCAGGTTTTTCCCAAATCAGAGTAAGTGGGCTGTGTGCACTCACTATATATTTCAACTTTGGTGCCGGACTTCATAGTTGGGAGAAATATGTGTATAAACAGACTTTTAATATTTAAAATGTGAGATGCCCAATATTTTAGTTTTGTGACCTTTTTTTCAGGTTTGCTACCATGACATATTTGATAGAGCTTTACATGTAATCATTTAAGTAATGTATACAAATTTTTTTGTGGAGAGAATATATAGTTGAGATGAGATATCTGTGTAGAAAGTCTATATTCTTTCCTTCTGAATTTTATCATATCCTTTGGATTTACCTCCATTTGATTCCTATATTTGAACCATTATACCTGGGCACCCAAAATATACTGTTAACTACATTAGTGTGTCCAGTACCCTACTTTTATTATTATTAGTTTTTGCTATACATCTTTTAATTATGGATTAAAAAAAGAAATTTTGGAGAAATAAGGAGAAAGAAAGAAAAATATACACAACATAAATTAATCAATTTTCCTCAATTGAGCAATTTTCCCCAGTCCTTGTTGGGTTCATCCAGCTTTTGTAAGCACCTTGTAAGACCTTTTCTTCCCAAACTCCTTCCATGTGTACTTTTGTTCCTCTGTCTCTCATTGCTGATCTGGCTCCATCTTATTTACCGAGAATTGATCTATAATAATTCTCAACTTCTGTATTTAGGGACAAACCCCAGTTATCCCTTTTTGATAAATTGAAATTTCCCTTCTCTAATTTGTGCCCACTCACTTTTTCTCATTTCTAATATTTTGCCTGATGGGATTAACCCCTATTTTTGAAATACCGTCACACTGGTGCTTTTTGAGTCTTAGTGAGTGAAGGGCCCTTTTCTGGCTTTTGTAATCAGCCCACCAAATCTGAAGCATTGGGTGATTATGCCTTGCACTTATTCACCTGCCCTATCCTGAGAGAAGCTGTAGCCATCTTGTGATTGTAAGTGGAAAACTTGGTCAGATTGGACCCTGCATTGAGGTATCAGAACCAAGAAAAGGATTGAGAAAAACAAAGTCTTGGTCAGGGTTCACCCGAACCTAGGAAAACCTTAGCACTACCTCCTTATGAAGAAATAACTTCATTTTATTATCTAAGCTATTTATTCTCCAAATGCCTATTTTATTCACAATAATTTGACTGGTTCTCTGAGACTATGCAGTGTGCACCTATGCATATTTATTTGCTTATATTATATATCATTACTCAGCAAAAACAATGACTTAAACTTACAAAATATCTTTTGCCTGGAAATAGATGATAAAAAATTCTCATTTACAACCTACAAAATCTTCAAGCAAGCAATTTTAAGTTGTTAACAATAAAACATGATTTATGATGCTAAAGCTATACCTGCTTTTGATACTCTAGTAGCAAGGCTTCTTGAGGAAATTAATGTACTCTATTCTTTATATTCTTTCAAATATGCTGTTTTAACATAGCCATGTAGCATAAAACTTCCCTGATTCAGATGTAATCACATCACATTTTTTGTACATGACACTGGATGCAAAAACAATTCCTTTAATCTGTGCTTTTTAACTTTGCATATGGTACATTAGCTAGTTACTGTAATTTTCACATTTGTATTTCTAAAAATGTCTATTCTTAATTGGGAAGGATATTTTCACTCGGTATAGATAATAGATTGAAATATCTTTCACTAATTTAAAGATATTACTCTGCTATCCTTGATTTGTAGTGTTTTGATGAAAAGTCTGTTGTGATCTTTACTTCCATTCATTAGTGTGTCTTTTTTTTTATTCTTCCCTCTAGCATTCTTTAAAATTTTTGTCTTTATCATTGGCTTTAAGCAATTTGAACATCAGGTACCTTCAACAAATTTGCTTAATGTATTTTCTACATGGACTTAAGATTCCTGAATATTTAGGTTTGTAATTTTAACAAATTTTGGGAAGAAGATATTATTTATTCAAATATTTTTTCTAATGCCTTCTCTCTTTTGGGTTCTAATCATCCATGTATTAGACTACTTGAGTTGTGTCATAGTTCAGTAATGTTCTGTTCTTTTTTTTTGTCTTTCTCTTTTCATTTCTATTGTTATTCCTTCAAATTCAGTTAATATTTTTTCTTCTGCATCTAATCTCTTATTCCCATTCCCTGTATTTTTTAATTTCATACATAGCATTTTCATCTCTGAAATTCTAATTTGGATTTTTGATAATTTTGTGTCTCTAGTCAGCAAACTATTTCTACCCCTTCTTCCTTAAATAAATGGGATATATTGATTGGTGAATCATTATCTTGGTATACTAACTCTAGCATATGTGTTATTTGGGGTAATGTTTCTACAAATTGATATTTTATTTACCATGAGTTGAATTTTCCTGCTTCTTTGCATAGCTTGTTTAACTTAAAGTTTTTTGTTGTAGCTGTTGTAATTTGATGCATTTGCCATCCATTTAAATTGAAACTACTCATTTTGGAATTTGCTGTTGTCGTGTTTGGGTCTTTGGATTGCAGAATTCCTACGCAATGTTTCCCTCTTAACTCTGTCTGCGCCAAGATGAGTCTTAAGGCACAGGCTGATGCTTAAGCAGGTTTATTTAAGCAGCGCTTTTACAAAAGTAACAGTGGGAGCATGTTGGTATCTTGTGTACTTTACAGTCATGCTACTGATTGACTGGAAGGGACTCTGTATGGAGATGACTCTAAGAATTTAGGGAGTCTCTCCCCTCTCTTATATTTGTATTTAGTCTACCTGTATTTAGAGAGACAGAGGCCCTCTTGGTCCATAGGTTGTATTTTTTTTTTCTTTTGTGGCTTTTTTGTTGTTGTTGTCATAGATAAGACATCATTGCCTAAGTTATGAAAATTTACTTCAATATTTTTTCTAGAGCTTTTATGGTTTTAGCTCTTACACATTTGTGTCTATGATTTATTTTGAGTTAACAGTTTTATAGTGTGATACTAGACATCCACATTCATTCCTTTGAATGTGGATGTCCATTTGTCTCAACCCCATTTTTGAAAAGACTGTTCTTTCTCCTTTGAATTTTCTTAACATCCTATTTGAAAATCAATTTAGCATAAATGTGAATGTGTACTTATGGACTCTCAATTTTATGCCATTTTCCTGTTGACTAATATCTGTCTATATATAAATATATAGACATAAAGATATAGATAAGTGTACTCACACTCACACAAACACACATACACTTTTAATGTATTTAAATGCAAGAAATATTTCACTATGCTATATCTATTTTTTTCCCATTTCATTTGTATGTGTTGTACACTCTCTGAGACTTATTTCTTCAGGATTTTTCCTTCCCATTGGTTAACAGTTAAAAGCAATAGTAGGGATGGTTGTAGAATTCTTTTGAGCTACTATTCATCATTTGTGATCACTCAGAGGAAGAAGTGTGAATGCAAGAGAAACACCTATTAAGCTTTTTCTTTCTTTGAAGTTTCACTATTTCTTAACACCCTCTGGAAAATTCAAATGCTTCTCACAGTGAGAGGATAGAGGAGAGTGAATGGAGAGTGAAAAGGTATTTTCAAGTTTTTCTCCCATTATAATTTATTATAATTTTTTAATTAGGGAAATTGTGGGTTTACAGAACATTCATGTATAAAATAAAGGAGTCCCATATACAATCTATTATTACCACCTTGCATTGGTATGGTACATTTGTTATAATAAATGAAACCCCATTTTTATAATTGTACTATTAACTTTAGTACATGTTTTAACTTAAGTTTCACTGTTCATGTTGTGCAGCTCCATGGATTTAAAAATTTTTTAATAGTATTATTGTATACACAACCTACCATTTCCTCTTTATCACATTTAGATACATATTCCGGTTCTGTTAATTACCTTCACAAATATTATGCTACCATCACCACCATCCATTACCAAAACATTTCCAATATTCCAAATATGAACTCTACATTTGAAGACTCAACTCCTTATTCCCTATCCCCACCACATCCCCTCATATCTTGTATTCTAGATTAGGCTCTATGAGTTTGCTTATTCCAATTATTTCATATCAGTGAGATCATTCAATATTTGTCCTTTTGTGTCTTTCTTATTTCACTAAATATGATGTCTTCAAGGTTCATCCATATTGTCACATGAATCAGAACTTCATTCCTTTTTACAGCTGAATAATATCCCATTGTATGTATATGCCACAGTTTGTTTATCCATTCCTCTGTTGATGGACAATTGGGTTGCTTCCATCTTTTGGCAATTGCGAATGCTAAACTTTGGACAGAGGATGAAAATTGAAATACTGGTCACATAAATCATGGATTGACAGATTCCCTTTTTGTTTCTTCATCTTTAATCTACTTCTAAGAGAGAAACACAGTCAGACTGAACAGCTCTTAATATATCATCATTTTGATTTGAAGCTTTATTGCCTATAGTTAGCATCTCATTGAGTTGGAGAGTCAGGATTGGTGTAAGGATGCCTGTGAAAGGAGCCTAGTGTCTTTTTTTTTTTTTAAACACCACAAGCAGATGTGGAGCACCAGGGAGATTTAGAAATTTAATTCATATAATTGATTTTCCTTATCCTTAGATCTTTATCCAATAGGCTGCATCATGAATTTCCCTTTTATTCCTAATTTAGTAAGTCTAGCAGATTCAACATCATTTACGATATATTGAGAAGATCATAAATAAGAGCTAGATAGCAAAGAAGAAGAGTCCAAATAAAAGATAAAATTGAAATTTCAGAATGCTTAATTTTTACTTTTATGTATCAGAAATTCAGTACATGAATTGTCAATTACATCTCTTTCTGTTAAGAATGACACTAACAAAAATAACAAAAATCATCATGTTAGCACAAGTCACTGTTTTGTGTCTGGAGGCATTCTTTCTTAGGAGCAGTTTGAAAAGATTGAGTCTAATGTTTTTTGAATAACAAGGAAACCATCTCTTTAAGTATAGCCTGATGCCCCCTCCACACTACATAGAAGTAGTGTGTATATAAATATATACATGTATATGTATATATTCATTTCTCACATATACGTGCATATATATTTATATGATGAGTTGATTATCTCAATGCAGGTAAGTTGATTTAATGCTTTAAAATAGCAAATTTACTTCATAAAAATATCAAATATATTGTACACCTAAAGCAAGTAAACACAATTTCCTGTTACAAACATATTTCGTTACCTTCTTTATTGTGACAGACAGTGCTGGTACTCCCACTATTGCCCTAGGTCAGAACCCTCTTTTCATGATAGAGGGTAAAAATTAGAAATACTCATTTTGCCACATTTGCTTGTAGTTAATACTGGCTAGCTGGCATAGCTTTGATTGAAGAAACATAAAGGAAGTTTTTTATTGGCTTCTGCAGAAAATTTTCTTCATCATACACAGGGAAAGACATGTGAGGGGAATTACTTTTTTTTATTCTCTTCCTCCTTTGTATATAGTTTTGTGAAGATACTATTCTCAGAGATATGGCTGTCATTTATGACCATGAGGTGACAACCCTAGGACTAAAGCCAAGGGCCTGAGGACAAGGGAATGGAAGAGGCTGATTCGTTGATGAGAGGATTGAGTTGTTGAACCAACATTATACACTCTACCTCCAGATTTATTTTCTGTGATAAAAACAAGTGCCTTTTAATTATTTTTTTATTGAGCATTCGATAACTTGAAGCTAGAACCTTTCAAAGTAATACCACAGGTCAGAGATACATTTCTGAGACACTAAATTTTAAAAATACATTATTTTAACTGATAGACATCATGGGGAAATTTTTGCTTCTTTTTTATAAACACTGATGAGAACAATTACAATTTATCATGGTGAGAAGTACAGTTTGTACATATTTAAACTTAAATTTTGAATATAATATGTTTCACCTGGCTGGTGATTGTTGTTCATTATACCCATGTTTTCTATGAATGATAAAATTCTCCAATGTTGTTTTTCTTATATTTGTTGAGAAAGTTCAGATTTTGCATAGTATTTAATGTGCTCAAAATATTTAAATCAACCAAAATATTTCTTTCACGGCATCTCATCAAATACAACTCTGACTCAATTTCTCCTTTAAGTTTAACCAAGGCTGAATGATATTTTCTGATGGAATTATACTTTTATTAAAATCTTCAAGTGCCAGTAGTTAAGGGAGAAACACTGAAGAGTCTTGAGCTAGGAAGAGACAGAGATGTGTTTTGAGGGATTATTCTAGCAACAGTGCAGATGGCTGACTTAGAAAGTGTATGTGAGAAAATCTAGAATAAAGGTTAGAAGCCACTCAGTTCAGTGATAGAGGTCAACTAAAACCTAAAAAGTTCCTGAATTCAGGTGGTGGCTTTGGGAATGGATGGAGGTCACTGTGGTGGTAGCCTATATTGCATAGCATGTGAGGAATGTGAAAAATATTCTGAAGGTTTTTAGCCAGAGAACAACTTAATTTCCATAAATATTTATTGAGGACCTACTGTGTACCCTGCACTGACCTTAGCACCAACAGCAAAGTAGCACACAAGACAGAAGTGGTCTCTGTCTTTACAGAGCTTATATTTTAGGAGAGCACAGAGCATCTACTGGAAGCTTTTAGAACATAAAGCATGTATGATAGCTGATATTTAGGGACTATTTAGGGGCTATTTACTATTTATCTGACACTGTTCTAAACACTTGACTTATAGTAGCTCAACAGTCACAGTAAGCCAGTCAAAGAGATGCTATTATTTCCATCCCTATCTGTCAAACTCCGTTAGGCAGAGAGGGTTTTAGTAAATTGCCTAAGGTGTTAGAG